>NW_026888317.1:0-96476 GCF_032173495.1 Musca vetustissima
TGGCCAAGGCTTCGCAGATGGAAATTCAACCCATCCTATTTTTATACCCTCCACCATAGTATGGAGGGTATATTAATTTTGTTTTTCCGTTTGTAACTCATCGAAATATTCATTTCCGACCCTATAAAGTATATATATTCTTGATCAGTGTAAAATTCTAAGACGATCTAATAACTCTAGCGTCTAAACGAATTGAGATAGATGGCCAAAATGTTGCTCAGAGTCGTCTTTTGTCTACAGGCAGGTCAAGTTCGATGATGGGCTATATCGGCCCACGTTTAGGCATAGCTCCCATATAAGGGTACCCCCAACTTTTCCGTATTTTGGAGTTCTTGAGCGCGTTTTTCAACAGAATTCACTGAAATGTGCTATATTGGGGTTTTCTTGGGTACTAAATGTCTCAACAAAAAATTATAAATATAGGTCCACTTTTTCTGGTAGCCCCCATATAAAGGTACCTCCTATCAGTTTTAGGGGTTTTGATCGTATTTTTCCACCGAATTAGCTGTAATTTAGTATGTTGTGTTCTTCAAAGATACAAAATTTCTCCACAAAAATTTGGAATATAGGTCCATTTTTCGGATAGCCCCCATATAAGGGTATCCCCAATTTTCGATATTTTGTGGTTCTTGAGCGAGTATTTCAACCGAATTTGCTGCAATTTGGTATTATGTAGTCGTATATGGTAACAAATCTCCCTACCAAGAATTATTATTATTCGCCCCCTTTTTGGGGTAGTCCCCATATAACCCCCATTTTATACCCTTCACCACACTGTCGTACAGGGTATTATGTCTTTGTGCATATGTTTGTAACAGGCAAAAGGAAACGAGATAGACACATGGTTCCTTTTTAGAATATGCATAAAATCACTTTTTAAGTCGATTTATGCATGTCCGTCCGTCTGCCTGTCCGTGTATTTTTGTGAACAAAGTACAGGTCGCATTTATGAGCCGATTTGGATGAAATTTAGCATAGGTCACTTATTTGGCCCAAGGACGAACCCATATATATTTTCGTCCGATTTAACGTAAATGGTGTACCAATGTCCCTATATATCGTTCGATTTGCACGAAATTGGGCATAGCGTACATATATATGTTTCAAAGTACATATATATGTTTCAAATTGCACGAAATTTGGCGTAGCGTACTGAATCAAATCTAGAACGATGTGTGTAAAATTTCTTGAAAATCGGGTCAGGTTTAGATATAGCTCCCTGAATTGATACTAGAATGATGTGTGCACAGTTTCGTGACAATCGCTTCAGATTTAGATATAGCTCCCATATATATTTTCACCCGATTTAAGGTAATTGGTGCACCAAAGGCCCTTTATATCTTTCGATTTGCACGAAATTTGGCATAGCGTACTAAGTTTCGTGACGTGTGCTAAATTGGTTCAGATTTAGATATTGCTTCCATATATATTTTCGTACGATTTTATGTAATTGGTGCACCAAAGTCCCTATATATCTTACGATTTCCTCGAATTTTGGTATAGGGTACTGAATTAAGTCCAGAATGATGTTGCTAAGCTTCGTGAAAAGATCCATAGCTACGCCGATTTACACAACGTACTGATGTACTATAAATTAGTCTCTAGCAACTTAGCACCTGTGTGGAGGTTCCAGAAGGAGTGGACCGATATTCCCCATCTTCGATTTTGAACTAAGTTCGGAAGAAATAATAAGATGGCAAAGTTTGGATGAAATGTAAATTTTCTGAAACGGATTTTGTCCAAAAAAAACTTGGGGTCTAAAATCAATATTTCGATGAGGCACATTTTCACCGTTTTTAAGTGTATACACCCTCATTCGCCATACGGCTGTGGGTATAATTATCCCTTAAAAATTTCTGAAATTTGTATTATGGTTTACATAATGCGTTTTTAGAAATGTCGGTATAGATCCACTTTTTGGTATGTTTCCTATATTTTCATTTCTAGTAGCTGTCAGTATATCTATGGTGGAGGGTATCCAATGTTCGGCACGGCCGCTTTTTCACTTGTTTTCTGTTAATTGGTGTGGCACCCAAACATGGAGCTTATTTTGGAATCCAGCGTTGTGTAAATGATTTAAAAAAGTTTTACGGTCGATTTTTAGCTCCTGGGCGATGTTACGACACGAAATTTATATTAACTCCTTTATTTGAGTCTAAAAAGGTGAGTCTGCATCCGCTTCACTTTTGAACTTTCCTTAGTAAAACGAGTAAAAAAGTCGATTAATTCGGACGGGCCGAACTTTTTGTATCCTCTACCATGAGGTAGACATTCAATGTATTTAAGGTCAATTTATTTAAGGTCAATTTAGATATGGTTCCTATATATAGTTTCGTCTGATTTTATGTATATTGTGCACCGAGGATGCTATGTTTGGTCTATTTTCACGAAATTTAGCAGGGAATGTTGAATTTAGTGTAGAATGATTTTTGCTAAGTTTGAAATGGGTTCAGATTCAAATATAGCTCACATGTATACTTTAGTCCCATTCTATGTATATGATGTTTGTTCTATTTTATGCGAATTGTTTTTCACATGAAATATTGCATAGCGTATTGGATTGAAATCGTTTCAGGTTTAGAAATAGCTTCCATATATATGTTTTCATCCGATTTCGTCTAAATGATGTACCACATAAATAAATTTTGTCCGATTAGGACAATTTGAGTACAACGTACCAAATAGAACCTTGGATTTTATGTCGAGATAAATTCTGGGTAGCGTACCGTGCTGCAACCTACTAAATGGTGGATGCAACGTTTGCTCAAATGCGTATATGTAGCTCCCATACATATTTTTTCGATTTCATACAAATGATTGACAATTAATTTTTCATAAATTTCAGAATGGTATGTGTTTGGGCTGTTTTAATTTAGTTCAAATATCTATGTACTTTTCACAGTTAATTTCGTCTGATTTCATGTCAATGGTCCTCCAAAGATGCTATGTCTGTTTTATCTACAGGATATTTATACCCTTCACCACTCTGTAGTACAGGGTATTATGTCTTTGTGCATATGTTTGTAACAGGCAAAAGGAATCGAGATAGACACATGGTTCCTTTTGAGAATATGCATAGATTCACTTTCTAAGTCGATTTACGCATGTCCGTCCATGTTAAATTGTAAACAAAGTACAGGTAGCATTTACTATTCGAATTGGATGAAATTTGGCACAGCTCATTCATTTGGCCCAAGGATGAACCCTATTGAAATTGGGAAAAATCGGTTCAGATTTAAATATAGCTCCCATATATATTTTCGTCCGATTTCAGGTAAATTGCGCACCAATGTCCCTAAATACCTTTCGATTTGGACGAAATTTGGCATGACGTACTGAATTGAGCCTAGAGTGATGTCAGCCAGGTTTCAAGAAAATCGGTCCAGATGTAGATATAGATCCCATATATAGTTTCGTCCGATTAAGGGTAAATGGTCCACTAAAAATCCTATATATCTGTCGATTTACACGAAATTTGGTATAGCATACTGAATAAAGTCTAGAATGATGTGTGATAAGTTTCCTGAAAATCGGTTCCAATTTAGATATAACTCCCATATATATATTCGTCCGATTTATGGTAAATGATATATAGGGATATAGGGACTAAAGTCCCTATATATCATTCGATTTGCACGAAATTTGGCATAACGTACTGAATTGAGCCTAGAATGATATCGGCCAAGTTTCGAGAAAATAGGTCCAGATTTAGATATAGCTCCTATATATAGTTTCGTCCGATTTCATGAAAATGGTGTACCAAAGT
This sequence comes from Musca vetustissima, assembly GCF_032173495.1. Taxonomy (NCBI): domain Eukaryota; kingdom Metazoa; phylum Arthropoda; class Insecta; order Diptera; family Muscidae; genus Musca; species Musca vetustissima. The sequence continues at coordinate 3,767 of NW_026888317.1, forward strand.
CCCTATATATCTTTCGATTTGCACGAGATTTGGCATAGCGTACTGAATTTAGTCCAGACTGACGTGTTCCAAGTTTCGCGAAAATCGGTTGAGATTTAGATATAGCTCCCTTATATTATAGAAGATTGATTTTAAATAATTGACGCACCAAGGAACCAATATATGGCTTATAGGAACAAAACGTACTGAAATTAGTGTAACCTAACCTGTGACAAGTTTCGTTGAAATCGGTTCATTTTAAGTAAATTAGACATCAAACTCCTCATGTTAGTCAGATTGACATCAAATTTTGCACAACGTACAAAATTGAGCATAGAACTTTCCTTACTGGTTTAAAATGTGGATCGATGTCTCACATCTGGGGACTTTATCTGTGAATGTTAAATATATATATTGATGTGCAAACTTTCTATGGAAATGGATATTCCGGCTGTGTGAATTTAAGTTCAAATCGGATTGTCCATTTGTATGATGTTATAAAATTAATTTTCAAAAAATTTTTTGTAGGAGGTACCAAAAGGAGTTGACCGATGTGTCCCATCTTCGAACTTGTTTTGCGTTTGTCACTAAATGCACAGTTAGGATAAAATCGGACCTTTGTGTGTAAAGATAGCAGGAAATGATAAACATGATTTTTCAGTCTCTGTAAATAACACTTTCAATGGAAAAGCCAAACGTTACATATATCAGGAATATAAATAGTAGATCACGTATCCTTTGTTTCAGCATTTGGTATTTCTATAAGTACGTTATTTCGTATACTTCAGTACTCTGAAATTCGAAAGTCTGTACGTTGCATCCCTTTGACTGAAATACAATAATGTGATATTTAGTCCCATAAGAATTATTGACGCCTTATTTAAAAAATGTTTACTATTATATCTTACTTGAGTTCCATTCTCAGATTTTTCCCATGTCAGCGGCCCCTATTTGGGTTGGTACTTTTCCGGACATGTACATTAATGATATACCAGTCACTCATGATCTGCATTAACTCCACTGTACTTTATAGTATTATTTTTTCCTTCTGGTACAAATAAACAACGGGCGGCAGTAGGTACACACACATAAATATTCTATGGTCACATTTTGGCAAAGACTTATCAAAAAAAAAAAAAAAAAAAAACAGTAAGGAAAGCAATAAAGTCGGACGGGGCCGACTATATGATACCCTTCACCACTATGGGTATATTAAACAGGACTATTAACATGAAATTGGATGAAATAAAATATGTGATATTTATCTACATGTGAATCTACCTAGATCTATCCATAAAGTATGTAAATCGACTTCAAACAAATAAAAATAGGTCATCCGTTGGGCTATGTCTGTACTTCTACAAAACCCAACTACGTAATTCTTACTGAAGTTTGTAAGTTGTGCAAAATTTGATGTCGATCTGACTAACATGAGGAATTTGATGCCCAATTTACTTGAAATCGGGCAAAAAAATATATATGGAAGGTCTATCCAAATATTAAGCGATTTCAAACAAACTTGTCACAGGTTAGGTTATACTAATTTCAGAACGTTTTGTTCCTATTGGTTCCTTGGTGCGTCAATCACTTAAAATCAATCTAAATTAAAAGGGAGCTATATCTAAATCTGAACCCATTTTCACGAAACAAGGCAGATATCACTCTAGGCTCAATTCAGTACGTTATGCCAAATTTCGTGCAAATCGAAGGATATATAGGGACTTTGGTGCACTATTTATATGAAATTGGACGAAACTATATATGGGAGCTATATCTAAATCAGGACCGATTTTCTCGAAACTTGGCAGACATCATTCTAGGCTCAATTCAGTACGTTATGCTGAATTTCGTGCAAATCGAAAGATATATAGGGACTTTGGGGCAACATTTACATTAAATCGGACGAAACTATATATGGGAGATATATAGAAATCTGGACCTATTTTCTCGAAACTTGGCAGACATCACTCTAGGCTTAATTCAGTACGATATGTCAAATTTCGTGCAAATCGAAAGACATATGGGGACTTTGGGGCACCATTTACGTGAAATAGGACGAAACTATATATGGGAGCTATATTTAAATCTGGACCGATTTTCTCGAAACTTGGCAGACATCACTCTAGGCTTAATTCAGTACGATATGTCAAATTTCGTGCAAATCGAAAGACATATGGGGACTTTGAAGCACCATTTACATGAAATCGGACGAAACTATATATGGGAGCTATATAGAAATCTGGACCGATTTTCTCGAAACTTGGCAGACATCACTCTAGGCTTAATTCAGTACGATATGGCAAATTTCGTGCAAATCGAAAGACATATGGGGACTTTGGGGCACCATTTACATGAAATCGGACGAAACTATATATGGGAACTATATCTTAATCTGGACCGATTTTCACGAAACTTGGCAGACATAATTCTAGGCTCAATTCAGTACGTTATACCAAATTTGGTGCAAATCGAAAGATATATAGGGACTTTGGTGCACCATTTACATGAAATCGGACGAAACTATATATGGGAGCTATATCTAAATCTGGACCGATTTTCACGAAACTTGGCACATATCATTCTAGACCTAAATGATTAGGCTGTACCAAATTTCGTGCAAATCGAGAGATATATAGGGACCGTTTACATTAAATCGGTAAAATATATATATGGGAGCTATATCTAAATCTGAACCGATTCTTCCCAATTTCAATAGGGTTCGTCCTTGGGCCGAATAAGTGACCTATGCCAAATTTCATCCAATTCGGATCATAAATGCGACCTGTACTTTGTTTACAATTTAACATGCACAGACAGACAGACGGACGGACGGACATGCATAAATCGACTTAGAAAGTGATTCTATGCATATTCTCAAAAGGAACCATGGGTCTATCTCGATTATTTTTGCCTGTTACAAACATATGCACAAAGACATAATACCCTGTACCACAGTGTGGTGAAGGGTATAAAAAAGACACAAGAACAACAACAATAACAGTCAACAACAAGGCCATAACAATCTTTGAGTGTCGTGACATCTCCCGTTGTCTTATTAATTTGTGCATTGTAATGATAGAAAAATTGGATTGAAAAATACGAAGATTGAGGAGCTTCAGAAACTTGGAAATATTGAAAACAAAAAGAAGAAACTCAAAAGGAAAAGAAGACATTATGAATGGGACATATGACAAACGCCAAAAACCTTTCCTTAGTAGTACTTCTAGTTTAAAAGAAAATTTTCTAAATTTTGAGTTTGTTCTTTTTTCTTTTTAATTAAAGGTTTGTTCAGTTTCTTCTCGCTCATTGATTTTTTCCTTCAACAACGTTTGAGAATCTTTCACTTGTACAACGGCTGTTGTTGTCGTTATTGTTGACATCTTTTTGGCAAAAAAACGTGATGCGTTCATTGGAAGATTAAATAGTAATGATAAATGGTAAGAAAATACGAACAGCAACAGCAACAAATACTGTATTGCAGAGGACAGTTGCTGCTGTATTGTCTTCTTAGAGTTTGCAGTACCTGAAGCATCATTCCAAAAGGCAGACCTCCTCCAAAACTTAACCTATGATAGGTTTTCGGTATTAACGACAAGTTGTGTCACAAATTAAACACGTTTTTCCTCAGAACTAATGAATACTCATGCCGATGCCAAAAGCCTATGAAAAAAAGGTTTCATTTTGGCAGGCTAGATTTTTGACATTGGCACCAAACCAAAGGCAAAAGGCAGCGATGGGAAACATTTGCCCAATGTATAAGACAAGAAAATATATTTATAAATAATTAAAATCATAATTAGGAAAATATGATTAAAATCGGTTCCCATAACACTAGTCCCCAATTACTGTCAACATTTTTTGATTCCTGTTCCAGTGATAGCACCTGTAATTATTATGTATAAACATTGCACTTCGTACAATTCCTATCGATATTAAATCATACTCGTAGATGGAGAATAACGGCACAAATTCCATCGTAATATATCTAAGATGAATTTCCTAGATCAATTCAAACCAGTAAGGAAAGTAGTAAAGTCGGACGGATCATTAACATGAGCTTGGATGAACAAAATATGATAATTGGGCATATATGGAGTCGTTTGTTTACAACGTGACAATATTATACAAATCGCTTTAATGCAAATTTCAATCCTACATTTCAGGACATATTTTGGACCCTTAGTGCATCATTTACTTTAAATCATCATTTACTTTAAATCAGGGAACTATATCAAAATCTGAACCGATTTCAACAAAACTTGACACACTTTAGGATATACTAACATTAGTACCGTGTGCAAAATGTTGTGGCAATCAGCCTAAACTTGGGCCTTTGGTGCACCTTTTACTTCAAATCGGACGGAACTATATATGGGAGCTATATTTTAAGGGAACCCCCCATTCTCGATTTTTTATTTTTAAGACTTTAAATGAGCTGGTAAATGAATACCAATGCATGTTAAGGTTTGTAACTTTGCACATATATATTTGAAGATTTTAAAAGGAAGAAAAAGAATTTACAAACAATTGTTGTTGTTTTTTGTGATCAAAGAAAAGTCCTTCTTTTTTATGGCGGGCATGATAACTCCTCACTGGAACATCGGAATCCGAAAATTCCAACGGTGTTAGAAATAGTACATTTCTGGCTCTTGTATGAACTAGGATTATTGACTTCGCACAACAATTAACAAAATGGCGGAACTTTGAATTTTTTTTTGTATGAAAATCGGACAAACAATGTATGCGAGCTATATATAAATCTAAACCGATTTTCCCAATTTAAATATGGTTTGTCCTTGGGCCAAATAAATGAGCTGTGTCAAATTTCACCCAATCCGGACATGCATAAATCGACTCAAAAAGTGATTCTATGCATATTCTCAAATTCTGCATATTCTATTTTGTCTGTTACAAACATATGCACAAAGGCATAATGCCCTGTACTACACTGTGGTGAAGGGTATAAAAATGTGACTCATCGGCCCAATCCTCTCCCAGAAGGTCAACATTTTGAAAATTTCTATTATCGTTTTTTTTTTAATACTGGTTTATACGTTAGCTCTATAACGTACTGTGTTTTTCAATTTGGTCTATAATTTAACCATGAATTATAAACGAACGACGTAGAGTTCTCGATTTTGGTCATCAATACATCCAGAGTTGAGGTTTAAGAGCTGGTCAAGTATGCTGTAAATCGTAAGGTAACTATAAATGCTGGGCGCCAGTGCGAGCTGATAGTCAAACCTTGACTTAGCCGATGGAGCAGACGCCGTCACCATTTGCATGGAATTATCCTCAACTCAATTTAAATAAAAATGGTATCCCTTTTTTGGAATTTTATGTATTTCTTTTATACTACACCTTTACTTGTTTTATTTTTCATTGGAAAAATCTTTCTAACTAAAAAAAAAAACAGTGACCAGAGTGAGGAAAGTCGGTCGTAGCCGACAATATGGTACAACTAACACTGAACTCTAAGTGCCTGCGGTTCTATATTATGGCGTCTAGAGCGACTTAAAATCCAGACAAACATAATGTTTTTCGGTCCATTTCATCCCAGAAATATCATAAAATCATCATCGAAAAGTATAGGCGTCGTCCTAGACCGTAACCGGAAACTCATGGAAAATTTCCCAGCCATCAGTTCGAAATGTAAATAAACATGCTCATTCTTTAGCTAAATCCCCTTCCCCATGCAAAATTCCGTAATGTTGGTGTCATTATTGTAGCAGCAAGAGCGACCATAAATACATAAAAATTATGTTTAATTTCCTAAATATTTCCTATCCAAAGGTTCTTCATTGGCTCAATCCGAACCTACATTCAAAATTTCATGGCCATTGGTCCATTACAGAGGTCTGTTTACAAATTATAATAGACAGTCGGGCGGATACGCATGTCTAGATCGACACAGCTAGTCGAAATGGACCAATATTTTGCGGCGTGCCCACACAAAGATATAATACCCTGACAAAATAGTTGTGTAGGGTATAATTGCCAATATCGGTGCAGGTATGTCCGATTTAATGTAAATTGTGCACCAAAGTCCCTACATATCATTCGATTTCCACCAAATTTGGCGTAACGTACTGAATTAAGTCTAGAATGGTATGTACTAATTTTCATGAAAATCGGTTTAGATTTAGATATAGCTCCCATATATTTTTAGTCCGATTTTATGTAAATGGTATCTTTCGATTTACACGAAATCTGGCATAGCGTACTGAATAAGATGTAGAACGATGTGTGTTCAGTTTTGTGAAAAGCGGTTCAGATTTAAATGTAAATTTTACACCAACGTTCCCATATATCTTTCGATTTCCCCGAAATTTTGTACAGCGTACTGAATAACGTCTAGAATGATGTGTGCCAAGTTTCGGAAAATTCGGTTCAGATTTAGATATAGCTCCCATATATATTTTCGTTCGATTTAATGTATTGTATAATTGTATTTGTATATTGTATTGTATATTGTATAATTGTATACCAAAGTCCCATATATCTTTCGATTTGCATAAAGTCTAGACTTATGTGTGCTAAGTTTCGTGAAAATCGGTTCCGATTTAGATATAACTCCCACATATGTATTTTGGTTCGATTTTAGTAAAATTGTGCACCAAGCTCTTAATGTTTGTCCGATTAAAACGAAATTTTGCACAACGCACAAATTGAAACATATCTTCCATATATATTTCTAACGGGTGTTTGATAGAGATTCAATTTTTAACAGTGCGGCATATTGAATAGCGTGTATCAAGTTTGATCAATTTCTATAACATGAAATTGTTAGGATACATATGAAAAATATACCCAAAGTGGTGAAGGGTATCATATAGTCGGCCCAGTCCGACTTTACTATTTTCCTTACTGGTTTTCAACCGAGTTAGTTACTTAATTTGACACCTAATCTGACCTTTATATCGATGTGCTGAGTATATCACAGGGCAAAACAAGTGCTAGACCAATTATAGCATTTACGTGTACTTTCATAATACTATACCATTTGAAGTTTGCCCACCTCCGATTTCTGCATCCCAATAGCAGCCATGTTACCAACAGCTGAATTAAAACGATTTCATGCGAAATTAATACAATTAGCAACTTGTAAATTTTTAATATCTATCATCACTAAATAGGATTTTCTTCTCAATCTGCGTTTGCGGCGATGACAACGGGATGTGGCCACAAAAGAAAGACGCCAACATGCAAAAGTGGCAAAAGGTAAAAGAAACCAAGCGACTCGATGGCAACATCGTTAATAACATCAATAAAACGCCTTCGTAAAATTGAACTGTTAAATGAAATAAAATTTAAATTCACGTAACGAGTGTAAAATTTATACACTAATCCTTGAGGTGTTGTAAAAATAAAAAAAATCGACATAAATATGTTCAATAAATACTAACTTTTTTTTGGATTAGAATTTATGTCCAGACCAGTGTTTGCACATACATGTTCAATAGAAGTTGTAATATATATTTTTTTGATAATTAACTCATATTTATGGATGAGATGTAAAATATGGACTAGGCGTTTAAACGACCAACTATAGTCAAGGCATTTGTACTCACAAAAGTGTCTGAGGAAAACTTAATCCAGCACACAATTACATTTTTTTCTAAAAAATTAAATTGAGGAAATTTCTAACTAATGAAATTTGTTTGCAGTTTGGTAATTTTCAATGGACATCGTTGAATTAGAAAATTTTCAACTTAGATCAATGTTAATCCCCTCAACGGGCACACGCCTTTAAAAAGCACTGGTCTGTAGCGGCTAAAAGCCTTTGATATAATTAAATGTGCAAAGGGAAAAACATTATTCATTAATCAATGTTAAGGTAAGCGTAAGTAATTTGAGCGGTTGGACACATTCTCGCGATAAGGAATTAATCTAAATATAGTTAACATAACGTTACACTTAATATACGAACACATGAATACCTCATTTTCATATTATTTTGTTGAGTGAATAGTTAATAAAACATTTCACAATTCCGTGGGCGCTTTCAATCAATAACTGAACCGAATCAATAAGAATGTTTATGAACTATGGCGCACTAGGTCGCGAGTTCATATAAACCGCGGCCAAAAATCGATGGAGTTATCGTAGGTGAATGAAATTTTGTACAAATGATAACTATTGGCCTAGAAAGCAAAAGATAAGAAATTTTATAGTTGGGACAAACATTTGGTATAGCTCCCATATAAAGGACCTTGACATGCTTCGGAATATCCGATTTGGCCCAAATATGCACCGTTTTTCTGTATGATATGTTGCCATTTTAAAAGTAACTTCATAATGCCTCCCTCATAAAAGTCCTGCTCTCTATTTGCAAATAACTCTAATAGTCGATTTTCACAATCCTCCCTAGATTCCAATTTTTTATCATCAAAGAAATTTTGCAATTCAAGAAAAAATTATAATCGCTTGGTGCCAAGTCCCGGCTGTATGGCGGATGCATTAAAACTTTCCAACCAAGCTTCCGAAGTTTCTGGCGAGTCACTGTAGATGTGTGTGGCCTGGTGGAACACGACACCTCTCCCGTTGGCAAATCCTGGCCGTTTCTGATCAATTGCTATCTTCAAACGGTCCAGTTTTTGACAGTAGAAATCAGAATTTAGAGTTTGGCCATATGGAAGCAACTCATAATAAATAATCCCCTTCCAGTCCCACCAAATGCATAGCTGAAACTTCGTGACCGTTAGTCCTGGTTTGGCTACCGTGTGAGGTGCTTCACCGCTCTTGGACCATTTCTCATCTCCAGTCAATATAAGTTTAAGAAATGGGTCTATCTCATTCCGTTTAGCCAAGGCTTCGCAGATTGAAATTTGATCCATTAAATTTTTTCTGTTAATTGGTGCGGCACCAAAACATATTATATATATATATATATATATTTAGTGGAGGCATTTTTAGTGTGTACCAAATTTCACCGAATTCGGTCGAAAAATGCGCCCAAGAACCCTAAAATACCGAAAATTTGGGCTATGCATAAATGTGGACAGATATATCTCATATTCGACTTTGAACTGTCTGCAGACAAAAGACAACTCTATGCAAAATCTTGGCGATCTATCTCAATTCGTTTTGAGGCTAGAGTGATTACAACAGAAATCGTCGGGTAAGAACTGATTATTTCGATAAGTTATATAGGAAAAACAAAATTGATATACCCTCTATACTATGGCTGAGGGTATGAAAAGGTATAAATGTACCCGGTTATTGATCGTAGGGTTAAGTCGGTTCACATATAGACACAGATCATATATTTAATTTAGTCCAATGGTCTTCCGAAAATGCGAGGTCTGTTAGGATGTATCATGTAGTCGACCCCGTTCGGTTGGCTACTTTTCTTACTGGTTAATTGATAACAATGTACAATGATATGCAAATTCGATCCAGCTTATTATGGAAGAAACCTACTGTAATTGGTAAAAATCGATTCAAAGGACCATATAGCTGTCATATATGAGAGCTATATCTAAATCTGAACCGATTTTCACGAAACATAACAAACATAATTCTTAATATGAACCGATATTCACCAAATTCAATAGAGTGCGTCCTTGGGCCAAATAAATGAGCTGTACTATACTTCGTCCAAATCGGATTATAAATGGGTCCTGAACTTTGATTACAATTTAACAGCAACAGACGTACGGATGTACGGGCATGCCTAAATCGACACAGAAAGTGATTCTATGCATATTCTCAAAAGGAACCATGGATCTATCTCGATTCCTTTACCAGAGTGTAGCGAAGGGTATAAAAATTCTAGACCTGTTGAAGCCGGAGATCATTTTATGCGCTTTCGCCTTAAATTAGGATGGAATTGGATGTGTAGGAATTGTTTGAAATCATGCGATTTTTTAATCTGTTCCATTGTTTGTATTGTACACATACAATCAAAGTAATTAGTGTATACATTACTGTAGGTTATAATAATAATGTTAGATATTTTAGAAAGTTTTTAATTTAATCGTTATCTTAAAATAGTTTCCTGATTGATTTCACACACTGTTAAGTATCCCATCTTGATTAATAATCCTTTGATATTAGTAAAAAAAACAGCATTTGTTTGCTTCAATGAATTTTATACCCAATTACCATGGGCAACCGAATTAATAATTAACAAAATTTCTTTGAAACACAAATGATATTGGACACGAAATCTTTTGTTTTAAAATTCCATGTTCGAGAGGGATTGGTGCTAGTTTTTTCTCGATTTTTTAACTGTTTTATGCAATCTTTCATTCGTCATTTCTTTCAATTTGTGTTGACTTATGTTGGAACAAATAAATCTGTGATTACATTTGGCAAAGCAATTTCGTTGGACATGAAGGACAAAAAGAAATATTGTGCATAAATCTCCATAATGCAAACAGGAAAAAACAGAAGAACAGCACACACATCATTTATGCGGACATGAAATGGAGATCTGGAAGAAGAAACATGAAACAACAATAAGAACAATCCCGAATGCTATGGACAACTCTTAAACAAAGTCAATCAAATGTAAAGCTTTGCATTTTTTTCTGACGGAGATGAAACTATAGAAGGATGGCTGTTTCTTTACCGAACACAGCACAACACAATCAATCATGATCAGATATGATGAAAGCAAACAGAATTTTCATTTCCAAACTTAAATACAGTTATAATTACCGCATATCCTAGGAAACGGAGGGAGACTGTTCCTAGCCTCCCCTATTCTGCGACACAACACATCGTTCCCACCTACGCTGGACCGAAGGAAGTATCATCCCACAACTTCGGAAATCAAGACCACACCCATCAAACTGGCAACCGCCAGCATCTGATGAGTGCGGCTAGTTGCCGGCTGTTGGGCTTTGTGTGAGTGTGACTGTGTGTGTGTAAAGGAAATGAAATCATCGAAGAGAAGAAAAACCTGCATGGAAATTGGATCAAACGACATAAAAACACTGAATTTTCATTGGTCACAGAAAACTCTATTGAATCTGCATCGTGATGGACTGCGGCAGGCAGTGAAGACGCCATATGATGTTCCGAAAAGCTGCTGGGCTAGGTGAAAGGAATGCGATAAATAATGTGTAACATAAAACAACAAAAATTACAAAAACCAAACGCTCACATGGTTATGCTATGGAAAATAAAAACAAAAATTAGAATGCTAACTAATCAAGAAATCCAGGCAAGTGTTGTATTGCAAAACAACAAGAAGGAAGAAAATTATTTTCTTTTTTTTAATTTAGAACATTAAAGACGAATTGGAAGTGAGCTACATCATGTTAGGTTGAATAGAGAATAAAAATACATACACGGTTTATGTGGCACGTAGCACGGTCTCAAGCACTTGAAGTTCCGCAATATTACAGCCGAAACACGTAAATTGAGGACAATTGTTAAGTCCCGTATCCAGCAAGGAAGGGCCACGCACCCTTGGTATATCCAAATCCTTCGATACTGTCAATATCGAACGCTGTTTGAGAATAAGACTCCTCCTCAAAAAGGATCATCTTCGGAACTGTTTAACCTGAACCTTTCCGAAATTCTACAAAATCCGGGTTGCATAGATATCGTAATGTAAAGGGATGATTGTACGGTATATGTGGTAAAGTTAAATGTCTACTTAGCTGATCCTGGAATTTTCTTCTATCTGAGGAATATACAAACATCTGTCACCAAATCAATAGCCAAATAGCGGCGCCAGTGGTCTGAATACTGCAACCAGATGAGACACGATCTGCATTAATCGATATCATACGAATATCATACCTGTCTATCGAAACAGTCACCTATTCAGTAAAACCACGCATGAATAATATGCTTGGAGACCAGAATAAGCAGCTTCCCAGACAAACTATAGTGGTTGGAACCTGGAACCATATAACAATTCACTTTTGGTGTTCAATACAAAATTTGACAGTAAATTAAGGAAATCTAAAATGGGATAGACTTTCCAGAAATGAGAATGGATGTTGAAGAATCGATCCTAGTATTGAGCTACGGGTATGATCGCTCAACGGCAATACTTTTGTAAAGAAATATTTTTGGAAAATACTTCAGATAGTTTCGATCCGTCCATTCCAATAAATGGGAATCTAAAATATAAAATTGCTGCCAACTTGGTTGAAAAACGTGTCCAATCTCCGCTTAATGGCGAAATTTCGGAAGTACCGTTACATGGGGACTACAAAAAAACTGTGGTACAGGGTGTTATGTCTTTGTGCAAAAGGAAAAAGGATAGACCCATAGTTCCTTTTGAGAATATGCTTAGAATCATTTTCTGCGTCGAATTATGCATGTCCGTCTGTCCGTCCGTACATGTATTTTTGTTAACAAAGTACAGGTCGCATTTATGATCCGATTTGGATGAAATTTGGCACAGGTCACTTAATTGGCCCAATGACGAACCCTATTGAAAATGGGAAAAATCGGTTCAAATTTAGATATAGCTCCCATATATATTTTCGTCCGATTTAAGGTAAATGGTCTACCAAAGTCCCTATATATATTTCGATTTGCACGAAATTTGGCATAGAGTACTGAATTGGGTCCAGAATGATGTGTGCCAAGTTTCGAGAAAATCGGGTCAGATTTAGATATAGCTCCCATATATAGTTTCGTCCGATTTATAGTAAACGGTGCACCAAAGTCCCTATGTTTCTTTCGATTTGCACGAAATTTGGCACAGAGCACTGAATTATTTCTAGAATGATGTCTGCTAAGTTTTGAGAAAATCGGTTCAGATTTAGAAATAGCTCACATATATAGTTTCGTCCGATTTAAGGTAAATGGTGCACCAAAGTCCCTATATATCTTTCGATTTGCACGAAATTTGGCACAGCGTACTGAATTAGGTCCTGAATGATTTGTGCCAAGTTTCAAGAAAATCGGGCCAGATTTAGATATAGCTCCCATATATAGTTTCGTCCGATCTGAGGTAAATGGGGCTCCAAAGTGCCTACATATCTTTCGATTTGCACGAAATTTGGCATGGGTTACTGAATTAGGTCCAGAATGATGCATGCTACGTTTCGTGAAAATCGATTCAGATTTAGATATAGTTTCAATATATATTTTCGACCGATTTAATTCAAATTGTGCACTAAAAACCCAATGATTGGCCGCACAATTTAGTACAATGTACTGTTACTATAACCTTTCCTGTGTCAAGTTTTCTTGAAATTGGTTCAGATTTACATATACCTATATATATCCTATATATCCTATATATATTTACGTCCGATTTTAAGTAAATGGTACACTAAAGGCCCATACAGACCGATACACGTACAGGAATTAATATCTAGTAAGTTTCCTTGAAATCGGTTCAGATTAGCTTTCATATATAATTTTGACCTATTCATGTTGACTGTACACCAAATAATCAGTGGGTGCCTGATAGATACATTTTAAACAGTGCGTGTGCATTAAATCTATTTACACAATTTAGAATAGGTTGCAGAATGGCATGAGTTGGGATTGATGTTAGTCGGTTTACTTATAGACAAAGATCGCATATTAAGTTGGTTCAATTTCATGTCAGGATACATATGTAGAATATACTCAAAGTGGTGAAGGGTATCATATAGTCGGTCCAGTCCGACTTTATTATTTTCCTTACTGGTTTTTCGGATTTGCTACACAATTATAACCCCAAATACATAAAGTCAGAAATTTTTTTAAAAAACCTTACCAATATCCCAAATAATGGGATATACCGTTATATGGGGGCTACCCAAATAACTAGCCCGAAAAACTATCCCAATATTGATCCTTTATTCCGTAGGGAGATTTTCTATACAATGAGATCCCAAAATACCAAATTACAGCCAATTCGGCTGAAAAACTACCCCAACATCCCGAAAATACCCAATATTTTTTCAAACGTTAGAATCCTACATTCCAAATTTGGTGAAGCTAACTTGTCGGGTAATATTTTATGTCACTAAAATCGCGATTTCAGCCATAGTGCATTGGTAGAGCTACCTATATCTTCCACACCCACCTTATTCTACAGAGTTTGCCCATATCAATATATTCGTAAGTCTCCTAAATAATTTTGAGACACAATCAGAAGACCAAATTAATCTAAAATATTAAGCACTACAAGCAAAGCCACGCCCAAATGACTGGTCAACTGGCCAATCTAAACAAGCTTTATAAGAGACTTAATATACCGTACATTTTATAGCCAAAAATTTCAAATGTGAAAAATCAAAATGCAAAATATCCTCAATACAAAATATCTACGAAAAAATAACAAAGCGCAGTAACATAAAATGAGTATTTTCCCCGAAAAAAACAGCCCCCATTCGATTCATCAAAAATTGGTGGCGTTATTATTCCCCCATTTGTACCAAAAAATGAACTGCAAAGAACCACTGCAACCCACTCAAAGGGTTGAGTAATGCATGCGGAATCAGTACATACCGAAAAACAGGGAAGACTGACATTTTTACTGGACAAGGTGCCCAATGATTATTAAAAGCTAAAATAGAAAATAAACAACAACATCAGCAGGAATCAGCAGATGCAACATGCGCGCGTACTTGTTTGTTAAGACCAGCCACCCTGACAAAACAACAATTGTGCAGCAGGGGACCAACCAAAATCTTCAAATCAGTATTGGTGCAAAAAAATGACTCGAAACATTCATACATACACAGCTACAAGAACATAAAGACAAATGAAAATTTGCATCATTTGCACATATCCTGGTGGCAGGATGCGATACAACAGAAAATAACAACAAGTGTACATACACACACACACATGTATACACGTCGCTGCAATAAAAAAGCCAACAGTAAATCAACGATGTTTTGTTTTTTTTTTCATTACACATCTGATGAATGATGACCACCACTCTGGACCACACCATTTCACATCAACACCCATTGCAATGAATAGTCATCATCAAATGGCCAGGACCAATGCCATTCTTTGAAGTCGTTTGCAGCTACACACATACACACACCCTCACATCATCCACGAGAAGTGCTTACATTGCATCATCGTCATCGGCTAGAAAGCACCAATGGTCACCAATGAAAAAAATACATCCTTTATTCCTATGGGTTTTTCGTTTCAGGAAAATGGGCAGAATGCGTTTCTTTCTTTCTCTTGTTTTAGGCAGAATTACTGAGGAAAGGCTCACGAACTCAAAACATACCACATTCATAAAAGGCCGAACCATAAAAAGTCCTAGTGACTGTTGTACAAACTTTGAGAAGGAGGCAATACATCAAAAGGAAGAAATTCCCTACCATGTTGTTTTTTTACCATCTACCCGATATGAACGCCGGGGAAAAAATGAAAAATGATGGCATAAAAAAAGAGAAAAACTAAACCGTTGTCGAAAGAAAGTAAGTAAAATAATCGAATTATTGCCACTAGAAGACCATACAAAGGATTTGTATAGCAGAAAAAAACGAAGCCTTTCAACCATTCATACGGATGATGAGGCACATTCAGACAAGTGTGAGTATGCCTGTTTTTAAAGTGTTCGTCAGGATAATGCTTATAGGAGGGTTATATGCGAAGTGTGGTTTTTATATACATAGTAGCCTTCGGAATACACTAGACATATAGGGGTCTCCAACAGTTTCAAGGTATTTTGGGTGCTGTCACTATTGAATTTGGAAATGACATGTTCTTCGACCATTACCATACTGAAAACTGAGGAAAAGGGCAGATAAAACAACAAAGATCGCAATAATTACAAAAAAGGGGTCTGAAATTTTGTACTTCGTTGGGCATAATGCACATGAAATACAAATTTAAGTAATTTATAATTGGGATTTTCCTATATGAGGTGCTATTACTAATTGAGGACCAATATAGCTCAATTTCGAACCTAAAATTTGTACATCTGGGCCGACCATATGATATCACACAACTACACAGCTACAACGAAAATCTACGTTCTGCGATTCTATATTCTGAACGTGGGCAATATTTCACGATATTTGCACCCTCTTGACAGATTATAGGTCAACAACTCTATTTTCTAACCCTGACATTTTTTCCAAATCTTGTTTTCCCGGGTTTTTATTGAATTGACCCTCGAAATATTGACCGATCACCATCTAAACAGCCAGAATAAAAATTTGTTCATTTGTCACACAAAAGTTTATGTCCATTTGACCAGCTAAATATTGACAGATCTTCATCAAAACAGTCAGGGTTATTCTTTTTGTTCAGGCCATAATTGTAATCTCTACAGCGACCTGAAAACCCGACAAAAATAAAGTTTTTGGTCCATTTCATCTCCTAAGTATTAACGGATCATTAGCCAGATGGAAAATTTCCTGACGATAGGTCCATAACTATTGCCTGTATCGTATTTACAAATTTTAATGGGTACATGGACGGACGGACGGATTCAAGGTGAGCATGGGGCCAATATTTCGCGGCATTAAAAACTTTTGTTGCTACACAAAGCTATAATACCCTGACACCATAGTTGTGTACGATATAAAAAGGGGAGGACCACCTATAAAAAGGGGGAGTGAAATTTTCGACTACAAAATATCAAATTACAGGAAATTCTGTTGAAAATGCGCTTAAAATCCTTAAAATAACGAAAATTATGTGGTACCGTAATATGGCGGCTACCCTAAAAAGTGGACATATATAGAGAGAATTGGTATAAAATAAAAACCCAGTGTACCAAATTTGAGAGAATTCAGTTGAAGACCGCGGTCCAGATCATCAGAATACAGAAAATTCGTGGGTACCGTTATATGGGTTCTACCAGAAAAAAGTGGGCCTATATTTATAATTTTTAGTGGAGAGATTTGGTACCCGTTAAAAACTCAAAATACCAAATTTCAATGAATTCGGTTGAAAACCAGTAAGGAAAGTAGTAAAGTCGGACGGGCCGACTATATGATACCCTTCACCACTTTGGGTATATTCAACAGATGAATCATAACAGACGTCGAATTTATATATATATATATATATATATAAGCTATATCGAAATCTAAGCCGATTTCATTGAAACTTGTCACTGGTGAAGTTATATGGTGAAGTTATATGCATTATGTACATAAAATCGGGAGAAAATATATATAGGATCTCTATCCAAATCTAAACCGATTTTAACGAAACTTAACACACATAATTCTAGACGTAATTCATTAAGCTATACCAAATTTCGTGCAAATCGAAAGATATATAGGGACTTTGGTGCAACATTTACATTAAATCGGACGAAATTATATATGGGAGCTATATCTAAATCTCGACCAATTTTCAGGAAACTTAGCACACATCATTCTAGACCTAATTCATTACGATATACCAAATTTCGTGCAAATCGAAAAATATATAGGGTATTTGGTGGACCATTTACATTAAATCGGACGAAAATATATATGGGAGCTATATCTAAATCTGGACCGATTTTCCGGAAACTTAACACACAACTTTCTAGACCTAATTCAGTACGATGTGCCAAATTTCGTGCAAATCTAAAGATACATAGGGACTTTGGTGCACCATTTACCTTAAATCGGACGAAACTACATATGGGAGCTATATCTAAATCTGGACCGATTTTCAGGAAACTTAACACACATCATTCTAGACCTAATTCAATATGCTGTGCCAAATTTCGTGGAAATCGAAAAATATATAGGGTATTTGGTGGACCATTTACATTAAATCGGACGAAAATATATATGGGAGCTATATCTAAATCTGGACCGATTTTCCGGAAACTTAACACACATCTTTCTAGACCTAATTCAGTACGATGTGCCAAATTTCGTGCAAATCTAAAGATATATAGGGACTTTGGTGCACCATTTACCTTAAATCGGACGAAACTACATATAGGAGCTATATCTAAATCTGGACCGATTTTCAGGAAACTTAACACACATCTTTCTAGACCTAATTCAGTACGCTGTGCCAAATTTCGGGCAAATCTAAAGATATATAGGGACTTTGGTGCCCCATTTACCTTAAATCGGACGAAACTATATATGGGAGCTATATCTAAATCTGAACGGATTTTCTCGAAAATTGGCACAAATTATTCTGGAACTAACTCAGTACTCTATGCCAAATTTCGTGCAAATCGAAACATATATAGGGACTTTGGTGCCCCATTTACCTTAAATCGGACGAATATATATATGGGAGCTATATCTAAATCTGAACCGATTTTTCCCAATTTCAATAGGGTTCGTCCTTGGGCCAAATAAGTGAGCTGTGCCAAATTTCATCCAATTCGGATAATAAATGCGACCTGTACTTTGTTTACAATTTAACATGGACAGACAGACGGACAGAAGGACGGACGGACGGACATGCATAAATCGATTTAAAAAGTGATTCTATGCATATTCTCAAAAGGAACCATGTGTCTATCTCGTTTCCTTTTGCCTGTTACAAACATATGCACAAAGACATAATACCTACCCTGTACCACAGTGTGGTGAAGGGTATAAATATGCTCAAGACCACTAAAATACTAAAAATTAGGAGGTACCGTTATATGGTGGCTACCAGAAAAAATAAAACCTATATTTATAATTTTTAGTGGATAAATTTTGATACCCAATAGGAATCAAATTTCAGCGAATTTGGTTAAAAAACACGCTCAAGAACCCCAAAATACCGAAAATTGGGAGTACCCTTATATGGAGGCTATGCCTAAACGCTGTCCAATAATATCTTTATAATTTTTAGTGGATAAATTTTGATACCCAATAGGAATCAAATTTCAGCCAATTTGGTTGAAAAACGCGCTCAAGAACCCCAAAATACCGAAAATTGGGGGGACCCTTATATAGAGGCTATGCCTAAACGATGTCCAATAATATCTTCGAACTTGATCTGTCTGCTGGCAAATGGTAACTCTATGTAAAGTTTTGGCGATCGATCTCAATTCATTTAAAGACTAGAGTGAATCCTCATAGAAATTTACGCTGATCAATATATACTATATAGGGTCGGAAATGATTTTTTCGATGAGTTACAAACAAAAAACAAACTTAATAACACCTCCATACTGTGGTGGAGGATACACAAATGGGTGGATACAGTTATATGTAAGCTATATCAAATAACGAACAAACGAAAAAAAATTAGTTTAGGAGAGTTGCATCTTTGGATCTTTCGCTGTGGATGATACGACTGGGTAAAAAGAGTTATCTACCATGTGATGGTTAGGATGATTATTTTTTAATCGCCCATGCTGTACTGCTACGAACGCATATTGGTATGCTGACGTAAGTGAAGGATGTTCAACTCCTCATGTAAATGGTCCACAAGTGACATAAAAATGCACCCTCTTTCAGATCTCAGGATAGGAGTTCTGAGAGGTTTAGTATTCCCGGACCATGCAACTGGTCACTCACCGATCTATCCCTTTAGACAGATCAACAATTGTTCTGCCTTCTGTATTCAATAAAACTTAACTCAAATTTTCCATATTGCCTTCATACAAAACTACATCCCTAGCCACTGGCCTACGTGTATGTACCTCAGATCCTGTGCACATCATATCTATGTACGAGTATGTTCTATGCTGAGGTACTAAATAATATCTATCTACCTCTATACAAGCACATATTTTCTATCAGGCATCCATCCGTAACATTTTATACTTCAAATGAATTCATCTAGATTTTTTTTCTATTTTCTGCTTCTTCGTCGTCTTTGTCCGCCTTGTATCGCTCATTCGCTTCGTTTCATGTTATTTGAAAATTTATGCAATTTTTGTTGTGTTTTTTTTCGTTCTGTTCATTCCGTTCAGCTTTCATTTAGAAAATAATTGAACCAACATCATACGTTTCATATGTGATGGTGTTGACTGTATCTACACAAGTAGAAAAAACCAAGTAGAAAAAATGTCCATAGCGATGCCTCGATTATGCTGATAGTTGGAGGTAGAGCTATAAAAGTAATTAAAAAATATTACAATGATAAATTTAAAAATCTTTTGATTGGAAGTGCTTTAAAAGGAGAAGAATCCTTGTCATATTTTCCATTAAGAGAAATTTAACAAGTAAAAACGATGTTAAGTTCGACTCGGATGAACTTTTAATACCCTCTACTATGAGGATAACAATCAAAATATCTAAAATTAATCGGGGCTCCTAGGAGAAAACTCATGTTGAACATACCGAGAAATGTGAGAAAAATCTGATTCAAATTCTCAAACTATCTTATAGATGGGCTACAGTAAAACGGAGATCAATATTGATATTTTTAGTAGTGTGATTTGACAGCCAATGAGAATACAAAATACCAAATTAAAGCCAATTCGGTTGAAGGTCATATCCAAAATTCTCAAAATAGCGACATGGGCCACTATTACTGATTTTAAGGCGGATGTGTGGTGATACCGTTATTAGAACCCAAAATATCAATTTGATGCTGAGGTTACCGTTATATGGGGGACACCCTGAAACTTGGGTCAATATCTATAATTTTTAGTACGGAGATAAGCTATACAATGAGTACCCAAAATAATAAATTACATCCAATTCGTTTGAAAAACCTGTCCTGTGTGGCTACCCTGAAACTTGAGTCAATATTAATAATTGTTGGTACGAATATGTGATATTCAATGAGTATCCAAAATACCCAATTGCAGAAAATTCAGTTTGAAAACCTGTCCAAAATCCCCAAAATAACGAATATTGGGGGCACCGGGCTACCCTAAAGTTTGGGCCCATATTAATAATTATTGGTACGAATATGTGCTATTCAATGAGAACCCAAAATGTCAAATTGCAGCCAAACCTGTTCAAAATCCCCTGAATACCGAATTTTTATATGGAAAAGAGTATCGGGACAAAGAATAAGCATGCCTATTTTGATAAAGATCGGTGAATATTTAGCTGGTCAAATGTACCCTGACTTTTGTGTGAAAAATTACAAAATTTGTATTCTACCATGAAGCCATGAAGGACATAGAGCCGAAATGTTGATGGTATATCTAAGAGGATTGGTTGACCTTAAATTGATACGAATTATATTGTCTTATGTACTGGTATGCGGGTGTTACCCTTAAATATTGACAGGTGCTTACGTATTCATATATTATTTAGTAACCATACTACCATACTAGAGGGCGGAAATTTAGCGTTGATCGCTTTGAAATTTTCCATGAGGATATAGGTATGGCCAAGGACAACGCCTATAATTTTCGGTGATGATCAAATAATAATATTGGGATAAAGCGGACCGTAAACTTATTTTTTGTGTTTTTTCAGTCGATCTATAGGCCACAATTGAAAGCCGAACATCAGGACACAACCCACGGTGAAGAGAATCTGGACAAGTAATTAGAAGAATTGTACTGAATAGTTTGCCCAAGATCGGAATAAAATCCACACAAAGTTATATTTTCGTGTAAGTTGTGTAGGGTATCATATGGTCGGCCCCGTCCGACTATTCTGCTCCGCTCAATGATTTTCTATTGATATTTCCTTTATCACTACCCATGATTTTCACTTAAAAATCAAAGATTTTATGTCCTTCCATCTCCTTCTTCAGACCCCCTTCTTTTTTACCATAAATATTAACAAAAATCTAATTTTCCGTCTCTAAGTGTTTCCAAAACAATTCACCACCAAATTCCCATAGTCCAAACTTTAAAAAAAAGTAAACTAAAATCTCTCATTTACCGTTTCTTAGAAAACTAATCATCTGACGTTGTTACCCAACAATAAGGAAAATCTGTTAAAGAGTTTTTTAATTGTTCCTCCTTGTATTTTCTACGAAGTTTACAGAACAACAACAACAACGCAACAAAAACTGAGACAGGAACAGAGACACTCAAAATCGGTCGAAGAAACGAAATGAACAAAATTAAACGAACTCACTCACTTAAGTGAACTTGAACTCCATTAATCTTATCAATCACAACATTTTCCCACAACCTATAACAGAGAGAAAATGTCTTCGTCTAGGCCACAGCGACAAAAAAAGCAACCACATCAACATTGAAAGATGTGTCCGCCGTTCAAAAAAGGCACTTGCAACTTATAAAAATTGTTGGCCCTTTTTTTCGTAACTATGGCCCCCACTACACTTCTAGACCATGGTCATATTCTGATGATTTGCCACAGAAAAAGACACTGCACGATTTGGCAACAGCAACAAAAAACGAAAACATTGAACAACCGCAAATCTCGATGAGCTACATGAAGTACCAAAAATTTGCTGGCAGAGGTATGTCGGGGAAATTCACGTACTTCATAGTATTGCTGCAATCAATGCATAAACCCAGACATAGAAAAATGGAACCCATGGCAGTGCTGCTGCACCGACTGCACCACGATGAGACGCAGTACATAAAACGCATAGTTTCGGACCACAATAAAACTCATAAATCAGCCCAAGACAAAACACTCGCAACTTGTTCGCCAGCAACATCAATACAGCAATACACTGCCAGTTTACTTGGCCACAAATTGCAAGTTTTGTTGTTGCTGCTGCCGCTGTTGCTGATGTCGAAGTAACAAACTATTTATGTTGAAATGAGGAACACCAAATCCACCGAAGAACCTATCGACGAGGCCATGACAAGAAATACGATTCTTCCGCGTAGCAATTCTTTATGGGTGAGAGCCCGTGAAATAGGCTCAAATGCAACCAAAACTGTCCACAATGGGAGCAAATAGTTTTGGTTTGTATTTTTGGGAGACACAGACTGAATTACATACAAAAATAGGCAAAAAGGATAAGAGGCAGACAGACAAGCTGGCTGGCTGGCCGGCCAAACGACTGAAATTCAACAAACATTCACATCAACCAAACAACAATAAGAATAATTGTTGTTGCTGTTGTATTGTCTTCCATGACAATACAATGTCAGTCACGGGACAGTGGGAATACACTGTCCGCAGGACAGACAGACGCATAGGGACGCGGTACACATACGAAATTAAGATTTGCACATCTCAATTCACAGTGTTCAAGGCAAGTGACTCCTTGAACTGTGAAATATTTACTAGGGATTTTTTTCTATAGAAATAAACCAGTGAGCGGAGCAGTATAGTCGGACGGGGCCGACCATACGATACCCTACACAACTACCACGGAACTCAAATTTTCTGCGGATGTTTATTCCGAGCCTGGGCAATATTTCGTGATATTGGCATCCTCTTGCCGGTTAGAGGTAAACAGCACCTCTAATTCTCACACTGACATATTTTCCGAATATTACGAGTATTCAGTACAGCTATTGTCCAGATTCCCTTCACCGTGGGTTGTGTTTTATGTTCGGCTTTCATTTGTGGTCTATATATCGACTCGAAAATAACACAAAAAATTAAGTTTTCGGTCCACTTCATTCCAAACTATTATTTGATCATCACCGCAAATTATAGGCGTTGTCCTTGACCATAACTAGAACCTTATGGAACATTTCAAAGCAATCAGCGCTATAGTTCCGCGCTCTAGAGTGATAATGGGTTACTAAATAATATACGGATACGGAGATACCTGTAAATATTTAGGTGTAACTCCCACATCCGAGCACATACAACAATACAATTGGTATTAATTTAAAGGTCAACCACTCCTCTTGGATATAATATCAACTTCTCGGGTCTATGTCATTAAGGGGTAAATATATACGCTATAGAATACAAATTTTGTCATTTTTCACACAAAAGTCAGGGTCCATTTGACCCGCTAAATATTGACCAATCTTTATCAAAACAGGCATGCTTATTCTTTGGTCCAATCCCCTTCTCCATGCAAAATTTCACGATGTTCGGGCCATTATTGCTGCCTCTGGAGCGACCAGAAAAACCGACAAAAATTTAGTATTTGGTCCATTTCATCCCCTAAATATTAACCGATCTTTCCCAAAAACAATAGGGGTCTTCATTGGCCAGAACCCATCCTACATGCAAAATTTCGTGAAGATTGGTCCATAACTGTGGCCTGTAGCGTGTTTACAAATTATAATGGACAGACGGACGGACGGACACACATGTCTAGATCGACTCAGCTAGTCGAGATATGACGATCGGTATACATAAAGGTGGGTCTAGGACCAATATTTCGCGGTGTTACAAACTTTTGGGGCTGCACAAAGCTATAATACCCTGACAACATAGTTGTGTAGGGTATAATTAGATCTCAGTTGCAGAGGTATTTTTATATCCAATTCAACCCTATCCTATGCTGTCAGGGTATTTGTACACCGCGGAATATTGGTCATATACCCACCTTTAAGGATCGTCATATCTCGATTATCGGAGTCGATCTAGACTTGTGTGTCTGTCCGTCCGTCTGCAGAAGACCCCTATTGTGTAAATATGCAGCGGGTCAAATGGGTCCAGACTTTTGTGTGAAAAACGACAACTTTTGTATTCTGGGGCGTATATATTTACGCCTGAGAAGGAGTGGTTCACGTTTTATTTATATTATACTGATGTATGTATTCGGATGTGGGAGATATACGTAAATATTTACACGATGAAGGGGATCTGACAAACATTTTTTTTTTAAATCAACCAAAACCTAAAAAACCTATTTTATGGCGAAAATATTCACATCGGAAAAACAAGTTATGGAAAATATCCCAAGGTTAGTATATATCGAAAGTGGTGCAAATGTTGCCCAGGCTCAGAAACCGCAGAAAGTTAAATTTTAGATCTGTGTATCAGACCCTTCTATGGATAAGAAATAAGTCCTATATATATATTTATAAGACCTTCTGAACTAATGTCAATTTTTTCTATAGAAAAAATCGCCAAGAATTGTGGTTATATTTTTTCTATAGAAAAAATCGTCAACAAAAATTTTTTATGAAGAAATTATTAGGTCTTATTTTATTCTATAGAATATATTATGCATAATATATCAGACCTCCGTACCTGAGGATTTTTTTCTATAGAAAAAAATCAGACCTCATTTGTTAAATGAGGTCTGATCTGAGGATAAAAAATCCTCAAGAACTGAGGTATAATTTTTTGTTCTATAGAAAAAATTTTGGAACTGAGATCTAATATTTTCTATAACAAGGAATTCTCAGGGACTGAGGTCCAACTTCTTTCTATAGATAAAATATTCAAGAACTAAGATCCAATTTTTTCTATAGAAAAAATCCTCAGGCTGAGGTCCAAATTTGTTGTACAAAAAATCGTCAGGAACAGACTTTGACAATTTATTTCCATAAATGAATCGTCAGGAGATCTAATGTTTTTCTATATAAACAAAAATCCTTCTGTTGACTTTTCATAGAAAAAAAAAATCCGGAAAAAGTCGGATTTTCTATAAAAATTAAACTGAGGTTTGCTTTATTTTGTAGAAAACAGTTCTCTTTAACTTATGTCTATATTTTCCATAGAAAAACATTTTGAAACTGAGGCATGTTTTTTCTATGGAAAAAAAATCCTCAGTAACTGAGGTATGTTTTTTTCGGAAAATGTCAGCAGGAGAAATATTTTTTTCTGTAGAAATGTCCTCAGACGCACAGGTCTGTCTGTCTATCCGTCTGTTGAAATCACCATAGAGATCGCAATATTTTTAGTACTCCTAGGATGTTTGGTATTACATATGGAATATAACGGTCCAAGTTTTGGTGTATCTCCCATATAACGGTATCCCCCAATATTCGGTATTTTGAGAATTTTTGATATTTTTTCCAACCGATTTGCAGCCAATTTTGTATTTTGTACTCTCATTGGCTGTCAAATCTCACTACCAAAAAATATCTATATTGATTTCCGTTTCATTATAAGCCCATATAACGCTAACGCCACTATTTGATATTTTAAGAATTTCAATTATCTTTTTCTCATGTTTTCTCTATAGAAAAAAATCATCATTTTTCTGTAGAAAAAAATTCTCGGACACAGAGGTCTAGTTTGTCTATAGTAAAAATGTCAATAGCTTAAGCCAAATTTTTATAGAAAAAAGTCAGAGTCTATTTACTTTTTAAACCACAGTCCAGCCGACATTAAATCTAAATTTCATCTCACAATGAAGAGATTTTCAAGGTAAGACAAACAAACATACATAAGCAATAAACCCGAAAAAATAACCAAAAATGATCTTGCCAAAATTTCTCATAGAGCGTGTGTCTCATATTGCACACAGAAATATTTAAAAGGACAACACTTGCCCTACAACATAAAAGACGTTCGTTCTTTCAGCCGTTCGTCTGTCCCTTTCAAGTGGTGCTAAGGCTGTGGCCGTTGCTGATTACGACGTGCTATGACGCCCGCCGACGCCATTCAGCAAAAAAAAAAAAAAAGATGCAAAAAAACCCCAGTAAAACGCCAACAAATAATAACAACAAGAATAATGATGATGACAACAACAACAAGACAGACAATGATGGTAATGTGCAATATTGTTGTTGTTAAGACTGACTAATATTGTTGCTGCTGCTGCAGCGACAACGCCGTTACGCCAATAAGATGATGAAGATGACGACGACGACAATGTCATGTTGTTTACCTATTGCCAGCCTTCCAAAGTGTTTTCGAAAATTTTGTATTTACAAATTTGGTCCAATAAAGTATTCGTTGGAGACTCTATAAAGTATGTACATTCTTGATGGTCCTATCTATATTTGGTATTTCGGTGCCCCCGGGAATTATAAATCTTCGAATAAAAATATCAATTAATAAAAAGTTAATTTTGTTTTTCCGTTTGTAAGTCATCGAAATATTCATTTCCGGCCCTAAAAAACTTCTAGCAATGTCCTTCTGTCTGTCGCCAAAATTTTCTGATAGCCCCCATATAACGTTACCTCCAATTTTCAGTTTTTGGGTGGTTTTGACCGCATTTTTCGCCCGAATTGGCTGTAATTTGGTACTTTGAATTCTCATTGGGTAGCAAATCTCTCCACTGAAGATTATAAATATAGGCCAATGTTTTTCGTGTAGCCCCCATACAAGGGTACCCTCCAATTTGCGGTATTTTGAGGTTCTTGAGCACATTTTCAACCGAATTCGCTGTAATTTTGTATTCTGTAGAGGTAAAAAAGATCTCTCTCTCAAAATTATTAATATTCGCCCCTTTTAGGGGTAGTTCCCATCTAACCCCCTCTTTATACCCTTCGCAACACTGTGGTATGGTGTATTATGTAGCCAAAGAAAACGAGATAGACCGATGGTTCCGTTTGAGAATACGCATAGAATCACATTCTGAGTCGATTTATGCCTGTCCGTCCGTCCATATATTTTTGTGAGCAAATTACAGATCGCATTTATAATCCGATTTGGATGAAATTTGGTACAGGTCACTTATTTGACCCAAGGACGAACCCTATTGAAATTGGAGAGAATGGGTTCAGATTTAGATATAGCTCCCATATTTAGTTTCGTTCGATTATTTGTGAATGATGCACCAAACTCCAAATATTTGTCCGATCGAGACAACATTTTGCACAGAGTAGTAAATTAGGTCCAGATTGATGTCTGCGAAGATTTGTTAACATCGGTTCAGATTTAGATATAGCTCCAATATTTAGTCTCGTCCGATTTTATGTAAATCTTACAACCAACTCCTAAAGATTGTCCGATTGACACAAAATTTTGCACAGCGTATTAAAATGGGTCCATATTGTGGAAATCGGTTCAGATTTAGATATAGCTCCCATATTTAGTTTCGCCCGATTATTGGTAAATGGTACACCAAATTCCCAATAATTGTCCGAACGATACAAAATTTTGCACAGCTTACTGAATTAGATCCATATTAGTGAAAACGATGTTTTGTGGAAATCGGTTCAGATTTAGATATAGCTCCCATATGTAGTTTCGTCCGATTTTTGGTATATGGTATACAAAATTCCCAATATTTTGTCCAATCGACACATAACTTCGCACAGCGTACTGAATTAAGTCTAGTTTGATGCCTGTGATATTTTATTGAAATCGGTTCAGATTTAGATATAGCTCCCATATATAGTTTCGTTCGATTTTTGATAAATGGTTCACCAAACTCCAAAGGATTGTCCGATTGAGACAAAATCTGGTGCTATGTACGGAGATAGGTCCAGATAGATGTATGCGAAGTTTTGTTGAAATCGTCCGATTTTTTTGAAATTGTGCACCGAGCTGCCTACGTTTGTTCCATATACACGAGATAAAATAGCGGACAGCGCACTGTTCTACAGCATACCAAATGGTATATGCCATGGTTGCTCAATTAGTTCCAGATTTATACATAATACCACATACATTATTCTGCTCGATTTTATAGAATTTCATAGATTTCAGAATTGCATGTGTTTGGGTTTTTTAATTGTTTCAAAAATCTATGTAGATCACACATTTAGTTTCGTCCGAATCCATATCAATGGTTCTGTAAAGATTATATGTCTGTTCTGTCTACAGGATATTGTATATATTAACATCTTTTGTAAGTATCAAAAGTTGTGAGGGGTATCAAATAGTCAGCCCCGTCCGACTTTTGAACTTTCCGTACAGGTCTTCAATCGAAGTTTTTCGAGAATGAGGTATTTTTTTTTTCATTTGGGACGTTGGATAAATTGGTCGCCTTTGGAATAAAACAAATTGGTATGATTTTTCCCAAATAAACCAAAAAAAAAAAAAGATCACAATACAAGTGACAGACTGACTTGCTGGTCACATCCAGCTGATGAGTTGTTGCCGGCTAGCTGCTAGCTAGCTGGCTGACTCGCTGCTTGGCCTACGACAAAATGAAGCCTAAGCTATTCTGGGGCCCGTTGAGTTGCGAAGATTGCTGGTGCATGGTTGCATTTAAGCGACATGCGGAATCGTAATCATAACAATTGCTTTAGTTTGGCCATGATTCTTGCTGTTGTTGTTGTTGGTAGTCTTGTTCCGCTTGTTACTCTTCTTGTTGTTGTGCAACATGAGACCAAAATGAAAATCAGTTCCTATTGCTGCTTTTGCTGCAGCTGATGTATGGCAATTGGTGTAGGGTGGGGTGGGGTTGGCTATGGATTTTGTTCTGTTAGCAATTTCAAAGATTTCTTTTCGTAGTTTATTGCGAAAATCACGAACTAAATCGTGCACGACTATTTTGCGTGAGCTCATGATCAATCCCGCTGCTGTTGCTGCCTATGTGGCAGCAGCATACATACAGAGAGACATACATTCATACGTATAGCCACAATGTTATATCATCCTGATATTGTTGCTATTGCTGTTGTTGTTGTTGCGGTTATTGTTGGTGTCGTCACAAAACAGTTCAGCACAATTGTTGCACTATATTAGCCTGAATGATGATGACGATGTTGTTGTTGTATTTGTTGCCTGTTGTCTAAGGTCTTTCGTTTTGAGGTGCAACCCAAAACCCCAAAAACCAAGGCAGGGTAGGGGCGCTGGAGAACTTAAAAAATGCGCACAACTGTTCAAGTGCAAAAAGAGGGTACAAAAAATTTTATTAGCTCAAGTGCTTAGTTCGGCACTTGTATGTTGCACCACATTTCGTGGATGAGGCATTGTTGCACGTCTCCAAACCAACCATCTCTATTGGCAGTGATTGTTTGGCGATTGTTGATGACGACGAAGACGGCAGTGCTGATGATGACCACGCTGATGTCCGTCTAGGCACGTTGATGATGTTCAACTGGAAGACACATTAAACGGCTCATCCAAAAGTGGCTATATTTTCTCATTACTTTATTCGCAATAATAAAATGTGTTTCACGACTTTCTTCTCTGTTTTTTAACGACAGCAGAACATTAACTCTGCCCGCAATGACTTAAGTTCAAGTTAAAGTATGCCAAAAAAAAAACTGAAATTATGTGAAAATTAGAAAAATAAGGATATTGAGTTTATGCTATGAAATCGATATGTTTGAGCAAGACAACGATTCCTATTTTATTAACTGAGGCAAAATTAGTGAAGTTGTTTTTCTATGTATTTAATATGGTTAGTTAGGTTTTATTCATCATCCGCTTGAACAGTAAAGACCAATAAAGCCTGATCCCAGCCATGAAAGAATTATAAGAGAATGGATGTGATACCCATCGATTTTATTGTACTTTATTCATGTGGAATCAACAACTACTCTACAATGTCCCTATTACATTTCTAAATGGCCACGCCCTATTAGCTATCCTTTAGTGATAATGGCGCCTGTATTCAAGGTTCGCGGAGGTTGATATTGCATATAAAGGTCCCAACGGATAATCGGTGTTTTTTGAAGAATACATTAAACCAAAGTGGTTGTAATTTGGCATTCCAGATTCTTGGTTCATGATAACTTCTTTTCCTAAAATATCTGTCTTTTTCGATGTTTTTCAACCCAAAACAGCTTGGCGTTCCCGATTCCTGGTCTGCGAAACCCTTTTGCAGAAAATTGTCAAAACAGGTTCATTTTCTGACATAGCCACCAGATAAATGTCCTGTCCCATTTTAGGTATTGCTGGATTCCGTATGATTCGACAAAACCGGATACAATCGCGGTGTTTTCAACGACCTTTATAAGATCGTCACAGGTGAATCATAGATCATTGCTTACAGGCACGCATGGAAGCCATATCAATCGCTTGAGTAATTTGGTACAGTCAATTGTGAGTGGTTTACCACAATTTGTTTGTCTGAAGTTACGTAAAATTTGGAAAAATGAACAGGAAACAAGTGAAAAAGCGTTAAGTTCGGCCGGACCGAACTTTGGATACCCTCCACCATAGATAAACTGGCAGGTACTTGAAATAAACATATAGCGAACATACCAAAAGTGTACCTATACAGATATTTCTACAAACCGATTATGGTTCTAATTTGTGCCGATTATGGTGAATATGTGCCTCATCGAAATATTGGTTCTAGAAATTTAGATTTCATCCAAACATTGCCCATCTTATTATTTCTTCCAAACTTAGTTCAAATTCGAAGATGGTTAATATCGGTCCACTTCCTCTGGGGGCGAATATTAATAATTTTTGGTAAGGAGATTTGTTACCATATACGACTACAAAATACCAAACTGCAGCAAATTCGGTTGCAAAACGCGCTCAAGAACCCCATAATATCGAAAATTGGGGCTACCCTTATATGGGGGCTATCCGAAAAAATGGACCTATATTCATATTTTTTTGTGGAAAGATTTGGTACCTATTATGAACTCAAAATACTAAATTACAGCTAATTCGGCGGAAAAATACTATCAAAACCCCCAAAATACTAAAAATTAGGAGGTACCGTTATATGGGGACTACCAGGAAAAGTGGACCTATATTAATATTTTTTTGTGGAGACATTTAGTACCCAATAGGAACCTAATGTAGTAAATTTCAGCGAATTCGGTTGAAAAACGCGCTCAAGAACCCCAAAATACCGAACATTGAGGGGTACCGATATATTGGGGTACCAGAAAAAAAATTACCTTTATTTATAATTTTTAGTAGGGAGATTTGGTACCCAATAGCAACTCAAAGTACCAAATTACAGCCAATTCGGTAGACAAATGCGACCAAAACACCCAAAATACCGAAAATTGGGGGTACCCTTATATGGGGGCTGTCCGAAAAAATGGACCTATATTTATAATTTTTAATGGGGAGATTGCTACCCAATAAGAAATACTGAAAATTTGGGGGTACCCTTATATGGGAGCTATGCCTAAACGTGGACCGATATAGCCCATCTTCGAACTTGACCTGCCTGCAGACAAAAGATTATTTCGATGCGTTACAAACCGAAAAACAAAACTAATATACCCTCCATACTATGGTGGAGGGTATAAAAATGAATCGTTGTAAACCAAGATAAATCGAGATCTAACACATTGGCTCCATACTGCGCCTTCTGTCCGGTGTAAACGTGGTCTTAAATTAAATATTTTCCAGATCGACACTATCCCACAAAAATCATTAATCATTATCCGACAGCGCAATACATTAATCATAACCGATGGTCAAACTATTTTTCAAGAAAGTTAGGTCCAATTCCCGGTCTTGCCGAAAACATACCAAAGAGTCATATGCTGAGGAGCTTCGGTAGCGATAATTTTTCCCGTTTGCCGGCTTGAGTTCACCCTTTAACAGAACTTTTGAAGACGTAAGTCCCAAATTTTTATAGAAAATATAGTTAGTGACGCTTGTCGAATGCAGGGGCTGGGATTTCTTCAACACTGTAGGCTACAGCAACAAAACCCTCAAATTCCAACAATTCGATAGAAAAACATGTCCAAAATCCCTCGAATGACAAGTAATGGGGGTACCGTTATATGTGGGATACCGTTAAACTTAGGTCGATTTTAATAATTTTTGGTGCGGAGATGTACAATATAATGAGAACCCAAAATATCAAACTACAGCCATTTCGGTTAGAAAGCCGAATATTGGGTTCAAAGCCAATTCGATGGAAAAACGGGTCTAAAATCCCCAAAATTCCGAATATGGGGGGCAGTGTTGCCAATTTAACACTTTTAATTCTAGATTTAGCACTTGTCGAACTAATTTAGCACCAACAAAGTTGTGTATCATCTGGCACGTTTTTTATCATTTTTATTTTTTTGCTGGAAATTTTTTAGAATTTTCGATATTAAAGCAACAAAAATGTAGATTTTCAATTTCACATTGAAATTTTCGTATGTTTCACACGTATGCTCTACATAACTACCACTGCTAAACTAATTCCCGAATCGTTGAAAACACCTCCTAGTGTGATAACAACACTACTAAACTCTGTGGACATTTTAGTATAACTCCTATACACTAGCAACATTTTCACGCATTAAACATAAATTTCATGGAATAACTTTTTTAAGATGTCCCACTTGACCGTAACCAAAATTTCATAGCTATCAGGACGACATTTTCACCCTCCAGTGTTGTTATAGAAATACTAAAAAGTATTAGATTTGTATATATAGCCTTAAGGCTGCGTACATAAAACATGAGTTTATATAAAAACTAAAATTTTTCTATGAGTTTTCTTATAAGAATATGTTATTAATATTAAATTGAAACAGTTTCTTCATAAACAAAATTGAATTTTTTGGTATGAGTAAAATTTTCTCACATTAACACATATAGGTATATGCTCAGCATCCGTGTTAATACCATTTCTTATAAATTTTTATTTAAAAACATTTTTGTTTATTATTTTCATTATATTTGATATTTTGTACGCACTTGATTTTTTTCTCAACGCCTCTAATTGCAATTAACCTTGGGAACGTTTTTGCTTTACGACAAAGCCTAATGACAAATGATGATCATGACTTGCTTAAGATAAATCTATTCTAATGACTTAAAGTAGATTTCAGTTCATAGAAATACAACAAAGTATTTTCGTAAAGAGAACTCTTTAAATGACACAAAGTACAACGACAACAACGAGCATGCAACACATGGCACAGCAACAGCAACTTGTTGCATTTATTTGATGATGCATTTGACCAACACGACTCCATTGTATGCTCTGGTACCGAACTTCGAAAAAAGAAAAACTAAAACCTAAAACCATTGACGATTTCTTAGCCTTAAGAAGTTAAACTTAACCAAATTTAGCATTTAACAAATTTTCCGTTTAGTTTTCGTTTGTTTTACCGATGGCCTACGGTTTTGGACCTGGACTCGGACATGATGTTATGTGTCAACAGCTTAATTCGCTGACCGCACTCATGTTTCTGCTAAAGATTTGTATCAGTTGTGCCAGTTGTACAACTGCAACAACAAGACCGCATAGTGCCACAAGAAACGAAACGAAAAAAACTGAAACAACAACAGCGAGAATCAGAAAAACTGGCAACAAAAAACCCCTAGAAACACATTAGAATCACAGCAAGACATTGATAAATAAATAATGAGAGTATTGGTTAAAATAAAATTGTAGTGGTATTATACGAAAGTTAGAAAAGATTCCAGGGGTAAGAGAGATTTTTTGGAGAAGGATTTATCTGGTTTATCTTTCGGAAATAGTGTATGGAAAAAAATTAATACTCGGTCCTAAAAAGTGAGATTTAATAATCTTTACTAGAAAGATGTTTCTATAGAAAAAATCAATTATCAGTAAATCCGATTATCCTTCAAAACGGCGAAATTCAAAATTACAGGCTTTTCAGAGCATTAAAAATATTTTTTAAAAAATCCACGCCTTGAATAGAGCCTTAAAAAATATTTTTTAAAAAATCCACGCCTTGAATAGAGCCTTAAAAATATTTTTAAAAAATCCACGTCTTGTATAGAACCTAAAAAATATATTTACAAAATCCACGCCTTGAATAAAGCCTAAAAATATTTTAAAAAATCCACGCCTTGAATAAAGCCTAAAAATATTTTAAAAAATCCACGCCTTGAATAAAGCCTAAAAATATTTTAAAAAATCCACGCCTTGAATAAAGCCTAAAAATATTTTAAAATATCCACGCCTTGAATAGAGCCTAAAAATATTTTAAAAAATCCACGCCTTGAATAAAGCCTAAAAATATTTTTATAAAATCCACGCCTTGAATAGAGCCTTAAAAAATATTTTTTAAAAAATCCACGCCTTGAATAGAGCCTTAAAAATATTTTTTAAAAAATCCACGCCTTGAATAGAGCCTTAAAAAATATTTTTTAAAAAATCCACGCCTTGAATAGAGCCTTAAAAAATATTTTTTAAAAAATCCACGCCTTGAATAGAGCCTTAAAAATATTTTTTAAAAAATCCACGCCTTGAATAGAGCCTTAAAAAATATTTTTTAAAAAATCCACGCCTTGAATAGAGCCTTAAAAAATATTTTTTAAAAAATCCACGCCTTGAATAGAGCCTAAAAAATAAAAAATATTTTTTAAAAAATCCACGCCTTGAATAGAGCCTTAAAAAATATTTTTTAAAAAGTCCACGCCTTGAATAGAGCCTTAAAAATATTTTTTAAAAAATCCACGCCTTGAATAGAGCCTTAAAAAATATTTTTTAAAAAATCCACGCCTTGAATAGAGCCTTAAAAAATATTTTTTAAAAAATCCACGCCTTGAATAGAGCCTTAAAAAATATTTTTTAAAAAATCCACGCCTTGAATAGAGCCTTAAAAAATATTTTTTAAAAAATCCACGCCTTGAATAGAGCCTTAAAAAATATTTTTTAAAAAATCCACGCCTTGAATAGAGCCTTAAAAAATATTTTTTAAAAAATCCACGCCTTGAATAGAGCCTTAAAAAATATTTTTTAAAAAATCCACGCCTTGAATAGAGCCTTAAAAATATTTTTTCAAAAATCCACGCCGTGAATAGAGCCTTAAAAAATATTTTTTAAAAAATCCACGCCTTGATGTGTTGTGAACCCCAAAAAATATTTTTTTTAAAAAATCCACGCCTTGATGTGTTGTGGACCCCAAAAAATATTTTTTAAAAAATCCACGCCTTGAATAGAGCCTTAAAAAATATTTTTTAAAAAATCCACGCCTTGAATAGAGCCTTAAAAAATATTTTTTAAAAAATCCACGCCTTGAATAGAGCCTTAAAAAATATTTTTTAAAAAATCCACGCCTTGAATAGAGCCTTAAAAAATATTTTTTAAAAAATCCACGCCTTGAATAGAGCCTTAAAAAATATTTTTTAAAAAATCCACGCCTTGAATAGAGCCTTAAAAAATATTTTTTAAAAAATCCACGCCTTGAATAGAGCCTTAAAAAATATTTTTTAAAAAATCCACGCCTTGAATAGAGCCTTAAAAAATATTTTTTAAAAAATCCACGCCTTGAATAGAGCCTTAAAAAATATTTTTTAAAAAATCCACGCCTTGAATAGAGCCTTAAAAAATATTTTTTAAAAAATCCACGCCTTGAATAGAGCCTTAAAAAATATTTTTTAAAAAATCCACGCCTTGAATAGAGCCTTAAAAAATATTTTTTAAAAAATCCACGCCTTGAATAGAGCCTTAAAAAATATTTTTTAAAAAATCCACGCCTTGAATAGAGCCTTAAAAAATATTTTTTAAAAAATCCACGCCTTGAATAGAGCCTTAAAAAATATTTTTTAAAAAATCCACGCCTTGAATAGAGCCTTAAAAAATATTTTTTAAAAAATCCACGCCTTGAATAGAGCCTTAAAAAATATTTTTTAAAAAATCCACGCCTTGAATAGAGCCTTAAAAAATATTTTTTAAAAAATCCACGCCTTGAATAGAGCCTTAAAAAATATTTTTTAAAAAATCCACGCCTTGAATAGAGCCTTAAAAAATATTTTTTAAAAAATCCACGCCTTGAATAGAGCCTTAAAAAATATTTTTAAAAAATCCACGCCTTGAATAGAACCTAAAAATATTTTTTAAAAAATCCACGCCTTGAATAGAGCCTTAAAAAATATTTTTAAAAAATCCACGCCTTGAATAGAGCCTAAAAATATTCTTTAAAAAATCCACGCCTTGAATAGAGCCTTAAAAAATATTTTTTAAAAAATCCACGCCTTGAATAGAGCCTTAAAAATATTTTTTAAAAAATCCACGCCTTGAATAGAGCCTTAAAAAATTTTTTAAAAAATCCACGCCTTGAATAGAGCCTAAAAATATTTTTTAAAAAATCCACGCCTTGAATAATAAAAATTTTTTTAAAAAATCCACGCTTTGATGGGGAGCCTAAAAAATATTTTTTAAAAAATCCACACCTTGAATAGAGCCTAAAAATATTTTTAAAAAATCCACGCCTTGAATAGAGCCTTAAAAAATATTTTTAAAAAATCCACGCCTTGAATAGAGCCTAAAAATATTTTTAAAAAATCCACGCCTTGAATAGAGCCTTAAAAAATATTTTTAAAAAATCCACGCCTTGAATAGAGCTTTAAAAATATTTTTAAAAATATTTTTAAAAAATCCACGCCTTAAATCCTCGCCTTATATGGAAGCCTTAAAAATATTTTTAAAAAACCCACGCCTTGAATAGAGCCTTAAAAAATATTTTTAAAACATCCACGCCACTTATAGAGCCTTAAAAATATTTTTAAAAAATCCACGCCTTGAATAGAGCCTAAAAATATTTTTAAAAAATCCACGCCTTGAATAGATCTAAAAATATTTTTAAAAAATCCACGCCTTGAATAGAGAGCCTAAAAATATTTTTTAAAAAATCCACGCCTTGAATAGAGCCTAAAAATATTTTTAAAAAATCCACGCCTTGAATAGAGCCTTAAAAAATATTTTTAAAAAATCCACGCCTTGAATAGAGCCTAAAAATATTTTTTAAAAAATCCACGCCTTGAATAGAGCCTAAAAATATTTTTTAAAAAATCCACGCCTTGAATAGAGCCTAAAAATATTTTTTAAAAAATCCACGCCTTGAATAGAGCCTTAAAAATATTTGTAAAAAATCCCCGCCTTGAATAGAGCCTTAAACATATTTTTAAAAAATCCACGCCTTCAATAGAGCCTTAAAAATATTTTTAAAAAATCCACGCCTTGAATAGAGCCTAAATATATTTTTAAAAAATCCACGCCTTGAATAGAGCCTTAAAAATATTTTTAAAAAATCCACGCCTTGAATAGAGCCTAAATATATTTTTAAAAAATCCACGCCTTGAATAGAGCCTTAAAAAATATTTTTAAAAAATCCACGCCTTGAATAGAGCCTTAAAAATATTTTTAAAAAATCCACGCCTTGAATAGAGCCTTAAAAAATATTTTTAAAAAATCCACGCCTTGAATAGAGCCTTAAAAATATTTTTAAAAAATCCACGCCTTGAATAGAGCCTTAAAAATATTTTTAAAAAATCCACGCCTTGAATAGAACCTAAAAATATTTTTTAAAAAATCCACGCCTTGAATAGAGCCTAAAAATATTTTTAAAAAATCCACGCCTTGAATAGAGCCTAAAAATATTTTTTAAAAAATCCACGCCTTGAATAGAGCCTAAAAATATTTTTTAAAAAATCCACGCCTTGAATAGAGCCTAAAAATATTTTTTAAAAAATCCACGCCTTGAATAGAGCCAAAAAATATTTTTTAAAAAATCCACGCCTTGAATAGAGCCTTAAAAAATATTTGTAAAAAATCCACGCCTTGAATAGAGCCTTAAACATATTTTTAAAAAATCCACGCCTTCAATAGAGCCTTAAAAATATTTTTAAAAAATCCACGCCTTGAATAGAGCCTAAAAATATTTTTAAAAAATCCACGACTTGAATAGAGCCTTAAAAATATTTTTAAAAAATTCACGCCTTGAATAGAGTCTAAAAATATTTAAAAAAAAATCCCCGCCTTGAATAGAGCCTTAAAAAATATTTTTAAAAAATCCACGCCTTGAATAGAGCCTTAAAAATATAATTCTAAATCTGAGCCGATTTTCACGAAATTTAACACACGTCTTTCTAGACTTAATTCAGTACTCTATGCAAATTCAATGAAAATCAAAAGACATACAGGGACGTTGGTGCACAATTTGCATTAAATCGGACTACAATATATATGAGAGCTATATCTAAATCTGAACCGATTTTCACGAAACTTAACACACATCATTCTACTCTCAATTCAGTACCCCATGCCAAATTTCGTGCAAATCGAAAAATATATAGGTGCTTTGGTGCACCATTTACCTTCAATCGGAAGAAAATATATATGGGAGCTATATCTCAATCTGAACCGATTTTCCCAATTACAATAGGGTTCGTCC
This sequence comes from Musca vetustissima, assembly GCF_032173495.1. Lineage (NCBI taxonomy): Eukaryota > Metazoa > Arthropoda > Insecta > Diptera > Muscidae > Musca > Musca vetustissima. The sequence continues at coordinate 42,258 of NW_026888317.1, forward strand.
TTGAGCCAAATAAATGAGCTGTGCCAAATTTCATTCAAGTCGAATAAAAAATGCGACCTGTACTTTGTCTACAATTTAACATGGATAGACAGACGGACGAACATGCATAAATTGAATTAAAAAGTGATTCTATGCATATTCTCAAAAGTAAGCATGTGTCTATCACGTTATCATTTGCCTGTTACAAACATATGCACCAAGACATAATGTCCTGTACCACAGTGTACAGAAGGGTATAAACAATCACAAGCCTTCAAAAATGTTAGCAGTCCTAAATGTGGGAAGGAGTGCGTATGACTGCTGACACCAATTATACCCACCCCTTCTCAACCTCAAAATTGTCATTTCTATTAGAAAAATCGAAGATATACCCTAGTTTGAATACCGGTCATTCCAGTTTTCATCAACTATATGAGATCTGCGAAGAACATTTCGGGATTTTACTAACGTCAAATTTAATACACCACACACCGTATGTAGGAAGGTATAGACACGTTTCTCTACAGAGGAGGATTAGGCTGATTGGTGTAACTGACTTTAGATAAAATGCAGCGTAGCGTGTCCCACCAGTCAGCACAATTTGTTTTCTGCAAATTTTACTCATTTAACTTTGTTTACTTGCAGATTTTTCTAATTGGCTTTATATGCACCTCGAAGAGTCTAAACTTTAAGATGGCACCATGGTGAGCCCAACTCAAATGTAAATTGTTAAAATTTTGTTTACATTAGAAACATTTTTGGGGGCCAATCATTTGCTGCAGTTGCTTTTTGAATGCACTTGCCCTCCTGAGTAAAAAGAAAAAAAAACGACGACGGCATTTTGACTGCTTCAATGTGTCCCGTTTACCTACGGCATTCGGCTTTAAGTCCACATGTTTTTCGTTTAGCCTCCTTTCCTGGTTTGAAAGATTTATTATTTTGCAACAGTTTTGTGGCAGTGCCATTTAAATGTTTTGCTGACTTTGGCATAAATGTTTAGACGTGAAATGAGAAATAAAAAACACACTCACACACAAATATATTAAACAGGCATTAACATCATGTGCTGTCCCCCTCCCTACCCCCAAACAAAAATTTCGCGGACGTGAGGAACCCTATTGGTCAGTGCCTCAATTTAAATTTGTTTGGTCAGGTTTTGTTGTTATTTTTTTTAAGGCAGCGAGTTGATGTTTGTTGTTGGAAGAACTGTCGAAGAATTGTAACAAATGTTTGAATTTGTCGTCGATTTGCATTTTGTGATAAGGCAATCGAACGGACGGACGGACAGGCGGATAGTGGAGCATACGTTAAGCCGACCACATTGATGGATTGATTAATAACAACAATGTGTTGCCAAAAAAAATGTCAGGTAACTGAAGTCACTTTGGTGTATTCAAGTTGTCATGTCGCCACGTGAATTATATATTTCTTTAACGAAAATGTATTTTAAAGTGGGTTAAGGCGTACATCCTAGCAAGAATGCTGAGAGTAAGATTTATATCTCTTTAATGTAACGGAATATTTTGTGAACTTCACTTGAAATTATTATGTTATTGTATGTTATTGAAATACTGGTAGTAATTTCGACCCTGATCTGCGAATCTGCACTGGGACTGTGCGCACATTGAAGAGAACAGGCTCAGTTTTTGCTTTGGCGGTTGTACTCAAGAAGTACAAAGCCGATACTATTACCTTTCAGCAAATTGTGATGGATAGAACAGGCGTAAGTAAATCAGATGATTACGCACTGTATTATAGCTGCCATGGAACGAGACCTGGATTTGGCTGCGGATTTATGGTTAACGGGAGACTTTGTCTTCAGATTAACTCCAATAGATACGCGAATTGTTATAACCCGTGTAAAGGCGAAGTTCTTCTACATCAGTCTTATTTGTGCCCAAGCTCCGACGGAAGACAAAGATGAGAAGACCAAAGACATATTTTACGAACGCCTAGAAACAATATATGACCGCTGCCCTGGCCATGACATTAAAATTCTGCTAGGGGATTTGAATGGAAAAATCGGAAGGGAAAATATTTTTGGTCCCACCGTTGGAAAATTAAGCCTCCATGAATATCGGAATATTGATTCGGACCATTACCTTGTACCAGTCAAGGTTCAAGGTAAGCAGCAAAAGTGCAATCTAAAACCACACAAAAACTCGGCGTCGAAAATCTGTAAACACAGCAGATAGCAGAAGCCTACTCCGCCCAACTTACCCACTTGCTAGTCGAAAGCACAATCTGTCCCGATAATAATATAGAAGCACAAAGGCAAGGAATTGTCCACTCCCTACAAACTACAGTAAAAGCAACCCTTGGATACCAAAGACCACCATCAAGAGACCCATAGTACGATCAGGAGTGTCTTACTGAGGTGAGGCAGCGTAAAGGGCAAACCTTCAAACAGAAGCAACACGCAATGCAAGAGAGAATTACCGGGAGAAAAGGAGAGAGGAGCAACATATATTCAGCAAGGAAAATAGTAAAGTTGGACTGGGCCGACTATATGATACCCTTCACCACTTTGGGTATATTCAACGGATGAATCCTAACAAACGTCTTTTGAAGGACCAGTAAAATGAAATTTTATCCATAAACATGTCATTCTGCAACCTATACCAAATTTTTCATTGGGTCAGATATAGAGTTGCTTCTTACAATGGAACAAAATTATATAAATCAATTTAAAGCAAATATCAATCGGACACCAGCGGATTATTTGGATACATATCTGAAAAACATGGGGAGTTTGGTGTTGTTTTCATGAAACATAATACACATCATTCTAGACCTAATTCATTACGCTGTGCCAAATGTCGTGCAAATCGAAAGATATATAGGCACTTTGATGCACCATTTACATTAAATCGAACGAAAATATATATGGGAGTTATATATTAATCTGAACCGATTTTCAGGAAACTTAACACACATCATTCCAGGCCTAATTCATTATTTTGTGCCAAATATCGTGCACATCGAAAGATATATAAGGAATTTGCTGTACCATTTACAAAAAATCAGACGAAAATATATACAGGGCTGCCCATATTCGACGGACCCATGTTTTTTTTTAATCAAAGAAAAAAATGTTGTCCTTGAGCTCTTCTACGGTCCTTGGCTTGTTAACGTAAACCTTTGACTTCAAATATCCCCATAAGAAGACATCAGGCGGCGTCAAATCGCGCGAACGCGGTGGCCAGTCCATATCATCACTTTTCGACATCAAATGGAAACAAATTCTTCAGAAAATCGATTGTTATGCGACTTGTGTGCGGTGGAGCGCCGTCTTGTTGGAACCAGAACTGCCTCATACGACGAATAATTGGCATCACAAAATTGGTCATCATGTCGCGATAACGCTCCTGATTGATGGTAACAGCATGGCCATTTTTATTTTGGAAGAAAAACGGCCCAATGACCGTTTTCGCACTAACGCCGCACCAAACTGTGACTTTTTCGTCATGAAGAGGCACTTCTTGAATCCCCTGAGGGTTTTCAGTGGCGTAAACGGCAATTTTGCTTATTTACGGTCCCATTCAATGTGAAATGGGCTTCATCGGACATGATATTTTTGTTCCAAAATTGCTCGTCATCTTCGGCCATTTCTATGACTCTTTGAGCCCATTCCAATCGACGAGGCTTGTCCGCAGGCAACATTCTTTGCGTCAATTGAATTTTGTACGGGAACAAATGCAAATCAATGCGAATAATCCGTTGTAAAGTGGACCGAGCCATGCCCAACTGCTGAGAACGGCGTTTTTGGGATGTTCTTGGGGACCTCTCAACCTCCGATCACCTTGGTCGACTTTTATATGGCCTCTTCGCATTAGAAAGAGCCTTACCAGTCGAAAATTGTTCGTATAAACGCTTAATGGTGTTCTTAGAAGGCACACTTCTCACATTTTTTAATATTTTAAAAGCACCTTGAGTTTTCAACACTTGACTTCTTCTGTTCAATGTAAATTTCAACTATATCAGAGCGCTCGCGTGGCGTGTATTGGTTCATGGTAAAAAATCTGCTTGGACCGACGCTTCAAACGCGGTATGTCATTAAGCGATGTGACATCTCTGTCAAAAGTTATGGAGTTGCCAGATGAGTCCGTCGAATATGTGCAACCCTGTATAGGAGCTATATCTAAATCTGAACCGATTTTCTTCAATTTCAATAGGGTTCGTCCTTGGGCCAAATAAATGAGCGGTGCTAAGTTTCATCCAAATCGGATCGTAAATGTGACCTGTACTTTGTTTACAATTTAACATCTACAGACGGACATGCATAAATCGACTCAGAAAGTGATTCTATGCATTTTCTCAAAAGGAACCATGTGTCTATCTCGTTTCCTTTTGCCTGTTACAAACATATACACAAAGACATACAAAATTGCAAAATACTCCTCATTTTGCAAAGATTCTGGCAATAAATAGTAATGGTGAAGAAGATACTCCAGAACCAAGATGAGGTCAGAATAGAAATTAATCGGCTGAAGAATAAGAAAGCAGCAGATACCGATGGGCTACCAGTCGAACTATTCCAGACCGGTGACATGCATCAACTGATTAGTTCAATTTGGTAGGAAGAATGCGTGACTTCAATGACTGTGACTTCAGCATTTTGTGCCGAGTGTGCAAAAAAGGAGACAAGGCGATATGTGTCAACTAAAGAAGAATAAGTTTCCTTCCCATCGCATATAAAGTACAATACAGCGTGCTTTGTGAACGATGGAAACTAATGGTCAATGATATAATTGGACCATAACAATGCAGCTTCGATTTAGCAAATCCCCAATAGACCAGATTTTCGCACTGTGCCAAATCCTGAAGAAGACCTACGAAAAACACATCGACACATTTCACCTATTCCTCGACTATAAACCCGCATTCCATAGCCCACTATGCTCAGAGGTGTTCAAAGTCATGTCTGCGTTCGGCATTCCTACAAAATGAATACGGCTATGCATGATAACTTTGAGTGGCACAAGGTCAGCAGTTAATGTGGAAAAGGACCTCTTGGAACTCTTCAATACCGAACGGGCATTCAGACAAGGTGACAGTTTGTCGTGTGACCTTCTTAACATCCTGCTGAAAAAGGTCATACGCGATGCAAAGCGGAACAGAAATGTAACTTTGTGCACCAGACAGCATATGTTACTCGCCTACGCCGATGACATCGACCTTTGAATGAATTGAGAAGGAGTCTATCAAAATGGTATTGGCAGTAAATGGCGAGAAGGCCAAGCTCATGGTATCAACGAGCAAGACGTCCAGTAGACTGGAACTTTGGAAATTCAAAACTACAGCTTCGAAGTAGTGAACGATTTTATATACCTCGGTACCGCCATAAGCAAAACAAATGACATAAGTTTTGAGATGCGGAGAAGAATAGTGGTTTAAGTAAGCTAATCAGATAAGTCAGCTCTTGGAGTGTATGAGCGAAAGACCTACGGGCCGATCTGCGTCGACGGTGAATATGTTCTGTATAGAGTCAGCTAAGTAAAGTAAGTATGTCAAAACATGGACCTATGATGATCATTTTCCCCATAGATATATGCCAAAAATCGGGAATGCCAAATTACAACCACATTGGTGGTTTATATGTAAGCTATACCCAAAAAATCGATTGATGTATTCTAGGAGTTGTAGGTTTCACAGTTCACATATTTATTATGCCGACATTGAATTTTATATTTTCAACTCGAAATTGTCATTTTATATCCTATAAATTATGGAATTCTATGACGATTTTCCATATTCGTCCGTGTGTACATCTATTGTTATCATACAAATTTTGGAGGGAATCTATATACAGAACTGAAAGGTCATGTTCGAAAATCTGCTATATCGGTCCACATTTAGGCATATCCGCCACTTTAATGATATTTCCAGATGTTCGTATCCAAAATATTTAGCGAGAAGGTTCGAAAATGAGATATACCTCCCAAGTTTTTAGTTATTTCCTACCAGGTGTAATCATTATTGGTTCCGCTTTAGGTATAACGTCATCTAACTCTAAATTGAAGTATTTTTAGGATTATAGACAAATTTTCCACTCTACAAATTTCTGAGAATTCGCGACAGTATGACGTAGTACCTCGTGGAAACTTTTGATGGACAAGTTAGCATCAATAGTGATGGAAAATTAGTCAATAGTTTTCAAGATATCATTGTAAAACCCGTCCGTTTTTGTTTACATCGAAAGTTTTAGGCACAGTTACCAACCCCATACTCTGTAGACCCATGATACATAGAACTTCACTATACATAACAGTCAGTATACCTATGCAGGTGGGCACCCACAGATCGAGCCGGCCGAACTTAACGCCTTTCTAACAATTTAATTTTGGACCAATTTATCAGATATTAGTCATACTCTGATTACTCCAAACAACTTTAATCTATTAAAGATAAATTTTCATTTCTAATACTAATTAGAAAACATTCATAAAAATCTATTTAAAAAATAATAATCAATTTAAACTAAGTTCCTACCTAAAAGAACATTTAAAGAATATAAATTCAACATTTTTAGTTCCTTTTATTTTTGGGCTAAAAGTTAATTGAACTTTAGTAATGGCCAAAAAATGCAAACCAGTTGGATTAACAATTCCAATATACAATAACCCCCAAACAAACAAAAGGCTGAATGATATGTATACGAATACATACATACTCATACCGCATAACCTTCCATTTGGAAAGTAAATACTACAGGTTCGAAGTGTAAGGGATTAAAAGGGCCTTTAAGTTTAGGGCTGAGGGTCTTGTAGTGAAAACCAGTTAAAACGATGTTAAGTTCTGCCGAACATTTTTAACCTTCTTCCATGAGGATGACATTCAACATATGTAAAATAATGGTAGCTCCTAGAAGAAAACTCGAGTATGATAGGACCATGAATATACCGAAAAACGTGAGAAAAATACTTACTTAGCTGGCTTGTTACAGAACGGTTGTTTCATAAGCCGAGCTTAAAAAAATTCCAAGCACGTCGGTCTTGTGCGTTGTCGTTTTCTACTTGGTCTTTCCATCTGATTCGTGGCCTTCCCCGTTCTACGGGAACCATCAGTAGGCTCGCTTTTATATGGCTTTTGAGATGGGGCATTCTCATTCATTCGCACAGCATGGTCTAGCCATTGTAGTCGCTGCAGCTCAATACGACTGACTATGTCGATGTCCGCGAATAAAATGTAAAGCTCGTGGTTCATTCACCGTCGACACAGGTCGGCCCGTACTATCGGAGTATTTGTCTTTCAAACACCCCAAGAGCTGCCTCATCTGCATGCGCAAGTACCCATGCATCAGATCCATATAACAGCACGGGTAGCAGAGTGCCATTTCTGTTCATCTTTGCGTCACGTATGACCTTTTCCAGCAGGATGTTAAAAAGATCATACGACAAACTGTCACCTTGTCTGAATCCTCGTTCGGTATCGAAGGGCTCCGATAGGTATTTTCCGACTTTAACTGCTGACCTTGTACCACTTAAAGTTATCCTGCATTGCCGTATTCATTTTGCAGGAATGCCGAACGTAGACATGGCTTTAAACACCTCTGAACGGATAGGGCTGTCGAATGCGGCTTTATAGTCGACGAATAGATGGTATGTGGTATGGGCGCAGAGTAAAAATCTGCTCAATGGTGGATTTGCCAGGTCCGAAGCCGCATTGGTATGGTCCAATAATGCCATTGACCATTGACTTCTATCGTCCACACAGCACACTGGATAGCACTTTATATGCGATGGGAAGAAGGCTAATTCCTCCATAGTTAGCACATATCGTCTTGTCTCCTTTTTTGTGCACGGGACACAGGATGCTGAGATTCCAATCATTAGGCATGCATTCCTCTAGCCAAATTGTACTATTCAGCTGGTGCATGCTCCTGACCACCAGTCTTGAATAGTTCGGCTGGCAACCCATCGGCTCCTGCTGCTTTATTGTTCTTGAGTCGATTAATTGTTTTTATGACCTCATCTTGGCTAGGTGGTATACACTCTATACCATCATCTCTTATTTGTTCTGGGGTATCTTCTTCACCGCCACTATTTTATACCAGAAGCTTTTCAAGATGCTCCTTCCAGATCCTAGGGGCTACACCAAAACGTGAACCGATGTATCCCATTAGCAATACCAAACATCCTAGGAGTAGTAGCAATGTATGTGCAAATTTTCAGAGCTCTAAAATCTTGTGAACTCTATTGTTATTTTTACAAGCGACTGATAGACAGGCAGTCATAAATCGACATCGAATTTTATTCTGATCAGGAAAAAATTTACTTTGTTGCGGGGTCTCCGGTGATTATTTCGAGGTGTTGCAATCGGAATGACAAATTTAATATACTATATATACATATGGACACTAAGGTTAGTGCAACAGACACAATATTAATCGGGAACTTTGTATGGAGACAATATTCAACATTTTCTGTTTGTTATTCACCAGGAATCCGGAATTATGGGGTGGTAGAAACCTGTCGTCATTTCAAAATAAATGTTTTTCATTGGTACAAAAATTTGAATAAAATTTTGAAAATACCGAAAATTGGGCGGGACATGAGGGCTATGTTAAAAATGAACCCTTATCGAAATTTTGCTCCATGGAATTTTCCACTCTCCAAGAAATCATAATGCTAAAACATTTAAAATAGCGAAAATTAGGAGGGATCGTTGTGGATGTACAATGCCAAAAATAGACCGATATACAACTTTTGCAATAACGAACATCCTACGAGTAGTAGTAATGCCTGTGCCCAATTTTAAAGCTCTTACTTAATTTCAACAGAAAAACAAACATATATACAATGACATAAAATGTTATGCCGAGCAGGACGATCTGGATCTGTTCTGCTACTGCTCCGGTGCAGCTGTTGGCATTGCAAATAAAGACGCCCTTCTTCATTCAAAGTGGATAAACTGCTTTGTACTGGGCTTTAGCCCAAGCAGGACTTGAGAATCCGCCTCTCCTTTGGGTGGGAAGAGATCCCAAACCAAACAGGAAGATAAGTATCCTCGCGTTAACGGAAAGTCCACCAGTTTCTTTGACTTTTGACAAGGTAGTCAATATAGAAACTTAAATTTACTATTAAAGATAACTCCTAAATATTTAATCTGGAATTTTTTATTGTTTGTGTCGTTCGTGAACGACCTAGATCAGTTTTTATACCCTTCACCACACTGTGGTACAGGGTGTTATGTCTTTGTGCATATGTTTGTAACAGGCAACAGGAAACGAGATAGACACATGGTTCCTTTTGAGAATATGCATAGAATCACTTTCTAAGTCGATTTATGCATGTCCGTCCGTCTGTCTGTCTGTCCATGTTAAATTGTAAACAAAGTACAGGTCGCATTTATGATCCGAATTGGATGACATTTGTCATAGGCCACTTATTCGGCCCAAGGACAAACCCTATTGAAATTAGGAAAAATCGGTCCAGATTTAGATATACCTCCCATATATTATATCGAAAGATATATAAGGACTTTGGGGCACCATTTACATGAAATCGGACGAAACTATATATGGGAGGAATATCTAAATCTGAACCGATTTTCTCAAAACTTGCCAGACATCACTCTAGGCAAATTTCGTGCAAATCGAAGGATATATAGGGACTTTGGTGCACCATATACATGAAATCGGACGAAACTATATATGGGAGCTATATCTAAATCTGGGAGGAATATGAATTAAGCCTAGAGTGATGTATGCCATGTTTTGAGAAAATCGATCCAGATTTAGATATAGCTCCCATATATAGTTTCGTCCGATTTCATGTACATGGTGCACCGAAGTCCACATATATCTTGCGATTTGCGCGAAATTTGGCATAACGTACTGAATTGAGTCTAGAATGATGTCTGCCAAGTTTTGTGAAAATCGGTCGAGAGTTAGATATAGCTCCCATATATATTTTCGTCAGATTTAATGTAAATGGTGCACCAAAGTCCACATATATCTTTCGATATGCACGAAATTTGGCATAGCGTACTGAATTTAGTTCAGAATGATCTGTGACAAGTTTCGTGAAAATCGGTTGATATTTAGATACACCTCCCTTATATTATTGATTCATTTTAAGTAATTGACACACCAAAGAATCAATAGGATAGGAATCGGTTCATATATGGATATAGCTTCCATATATATTTCCGTCCGATTTGAAGTAAATGGTGCATCAAACTCCTCATGTTTGTCAGATTGTCTGAAATGTTGCTGAATGTACAAAATTGAGAATAGAATTACGTAGATCTAGGTAGATTCATATTTAGATATATATATCACATATTTTATTTCATCCAATTTCATGTTAATAGTCCTGTTTAATATACCCATTGTGGTGAAGGGTATCATATAGTCGGCCCCGTCCGACTTTACCACTTTCCTTACTGGTTATTATTGTCGTTCACGGAACGATTTTGTTTACCAATCTCAGTCGGTTTCTGAACGACGTTGTTCACTGAACGACTATGTTCAATGAACGCCGTCGGTCACTGAACGCACTCACTTTGGTCAACTGAACGGCGTTAAACAAGAACAATTTTCGACTTATTAACGTCGGCCTCTCTGCTAACGGGAATTTATTAGCGGGAACATTCTTCAACTTCATTTGAATTTACTTTTCAACTAAACATTTTGCCCGCAACTGTACTATTCTATTTTGTTCAATTCATAAATTAGTAATTATTACTAGTATCGGAAATTAAAAATGAACCAAAATTGAACTTTTTAGATTATAAGAAATTGTATCAAAACTATATTACTAAAAATTACTTCTTCAAAAAAATTATTATTTTTTAAATATGTTTCTGGTGTGGACAAATGAATTTCGCGCTGACATGTTTTCTAAATATCCATTAAAGGCCCTTATACAACACCAAACACCTCTGTTGCCATTGTCATATGGCTAGCCTTACAATGACGAGGACTAACAACAATACACTGAGCGTTAGAGTAACACCTGTCTGGGTCGGACAGAAGACTGACGTTCGTTATAATATTATAACGGCTTAGATAGGAGGTATTGTTGCCAAAAAAATAAAACTTGACGTACACACACAATAACATACTTATAGTTTCTTTTTTTCTTCTGTTACCAAAAAAAAAAAATCTACCAACAGGAATTGAAAGGTAAGCTAAAGGCAACACCGGCATGAATTCTACTCTTAACTAAACGGTATTTGTTGTGAATGAACATGACAAGAGTATGGGAGGGCAGGGGCTAAGCTGTTGTTGTTTTTGTTAGTGCAAAAGCGATATTGTTTCAAAATAATTCAAACGCAATACATTCTACGTCAGGATAAGCACACACACACACATAATGGCAAACGAACAACAACAACAAAAGTAAAGGACAACAAGGAAATTACAAAAAAAAACTTAAAACGTACACACTATGTGAACAGATGAGGGCCTAACTGCCTAACTAAAGGTGGTCGTCGATTTTGTTAAAAGCAAATTATACTCGAAATTCACATGTGATGAATTCACTCGCCAGTGAAGCAAGACAAAAGGCTTTTTAAGTTATCCAATTTTTTGGAACACGTGCGGTATGAGACCAGACAATCTACTCAAGCATGATGTGTCGTTTGTCAAACAAACAAAAGAAAACAAAAACAACAATTCAACTGTAAAGTATGAGAGATTAAGGAGAGTGTTTTCGAAAGAAGTACACCGAATATGTTTCCTTTAGAAACGTTTCCATCACTCTTGGCAAAAGAGGATATGTCCTGCAAAGGTGTGTTGCTGTGGGATGGAAGGTAAACACGTAAAATGCTTAGGTTGTTTATCATCAATAAATCGGAATATTTAAATGAAATATAAATGACAATTTAATAATGTTGATAATATTGCCATAAAAAACAAATTAAGGGAAATTATTACCAAAGGATGCTTTAAAAATTTTCATTCTAATATTATTCAATGCAGATTTACTGTGTAAATCAGTGGAGAATCACAGACAAAAATATCCATTTGGTTTCTTTCATTATAAAAATCGCATCGAGCATCATAACTTAAAATAAATGAAATAAAAAACTATTGTTATACAAAAACAATTTGATGCTTAGTCGGATGGACCAAGGGGAATAAAGTCGTGGACCCTAACCACACAAATCCGGTATGGGGCTGTATGAGCGCTGCCGGAGTAGGAAATCGCGTTGGTATTGAATGAATTCTGCATTCCATCCTGAATTCCTGTAACATTAAACTTTTGCTGGAAACGGTTCGTCATTAACGCTCAGAATTATGAAAAAACCATCTTAGGTTCTGTACCACGATAACGCACCATTACGAAAGGGTTCTCATTTGGCGTTGCGAATGAAATACATTTTTGGGTTCTTAAGCGTGTTTTTCAACCGAATTCACTGAAATTTGGTACATTGGGTTCTTATTGGGTACTAAATGCCTCTACAAAAAATTATAAATATAGGTAATTATTTTCTGGGTTTTGTTCGTATTTTTCCACCTAATTGGTTGCAATTTAGTGTTTTGAGTTCTTAATAGGTTCCAAATCTCTACACAAAAAATATGAATGTAAGTCAATTTTTCGCGTAGCCCCCATACCCTCAATTTTTGATATTTTGGGGTTCTTGAGCACGTTTTTCAAACGAATTCGCTTCAATTTCGCATTTTTGTAGTCGTATATGGTAACAAATCCCCCTACCAAAAAGTGTTAATATTCTCCCCCTTTTTGGCGTTATCCCCATATAACCCCCTTTTATTTTATATTAATCATTTCACCTGCGGAGGATATCGAAATAAAAAACTAGAACGTAAGATTCGATAATGAACTATAGCCCAGATTTAGGCCTAGGCCTAGCCCCTGTGTGGGACGTATCAGAAGGAGTGGGCCGATATTTGGCTGCATTTTCACAGATATAGAGCTCTAAAAAGGGCTTATGTCTCCCATATAGCCGATTTTTATGTCAATATCACCAACCCTTAAATCAACCCTTTCCAAATTTTAACACGATATACTGTACCTACATAGCTTTTCTATGAACTATATAATAAATGTAATCGGTCAAGATCTTCCCATTTGTCATTCCGTTTGTAGCACCTCCAAATATTCACCGGACACCCCAAAAAAATATATAATATATCGACGCCTCCGAACCATAGTATGCTAAGTCTGAAAAGTGAGTTTTTCAGTAGAAGCTTTCAAAGTATGGAAGTTTCTTTAATCGTACGTGCCATGCTAAGTACATTTTTATTCCCTTCACCGGACACCCCAAAAAAATATATAATATATCGACGCCTCCGAACCATAGTATGCTAAGTCTGAAAAGTGAGTTTTTCAGTAGAAGCTTTCAAAGTATGGAAGTTTCTTTAATCGTACGTGCCATGCTAAGTACATTTTTATTCCCTTCACCACACTGTGGTACAGGGTATTATGTATTTGTGCATATGTTTGTAACAGGCAAAAATAATCGAGGTAGACCCATGGTTCCTTTTGAGAATGTGCATAGAATCACTTTCTGAGTCGATTAATGCATGTCCGTCTGTCTGTCCGTCCGTCCATGTTTTTTTTTTTTTTTTTTTGTTAACAAAGTACAGGTCGCATTTATGATCCGATTTGGATGAAATTTGGCACAGGTCACTTAATTGGCCCACTTAATTGGAATTGGGAAAAATCGGTTTAGATTTAGATGTAGCTCCCATATATATTTTCGTCCGATTTAAGGTAAATGGTGTAACAAAGTCCCTATATATCTTTCGATTTGCACGAAACTTGATACAGCGTAATGAATAGGGTATATAATGATGTGTGTTAAGTTTCCTGAAAATCGGTTTAGATTAAGATATAGATCACATATATATCTTCGTCCCATTTAAGGTAAATGGTGTACCAATGTCCCTATATATCTTTCGATTTGCACGAAATTTTGTATATCGTACTTAATTAAGTCTGGAATAGTGCACGTTAAGTTTCGTGAAAATCGGTTTGGATTTACATATATACATTTTAGTCCGATTTAATGTAAATGGTGTACCAACGTCTCTATACATATTTCGATTTGCACAAAATTGGGCATAGTGTACTGAAATGAGTCTGGAGTGATGTGTGTAAAGTTTCCTGAAAATCGGTTCAGAGTTATATATAGGTCCTATATATTTTTTCTTCCGATTTTGTATGAATTGTGCACTAAAGACCCCCAAGTTTGTCCGATTGCCACACAATTTTGTACAATAAACAGTAGTTAATATAAGTTAATCTCTGCCATTCTCATTGAAATCGGTTCAGATTTTGATATAGCTTCTACATATATATTTTCGTCCGATTTTACACAAAATTGACACAAATTTTGCACAACGTACTAAAGTTTTGAAATGTGGAAAGTTTTGAAATCGGTTCAGATTTGGATAGAGCTTCTAAATAAATTTTCTCCCAAGTTTTGGTAATTTTGACCCATTGTAAGAAACAACCATATATCTGAACAAATGAAAAATTAAGTATAGGTTGCAGAACTCGACGTCTGTTAACTTATAACTTTGGTTTGGATTGGCCGATGATTACCAAAATTTCAGTGAATTTAAATTAAGGACCGTAGTATCTAAAAACTTTAAAACATACTAAGTCGACTTAGCATGCTATGGTTCGGAGGCGTCGATATGTTCTTGATAAGAATAAAATTCTATGTCACGATAGAGATCGCAATATTTAAGATAACGCTCTGAAATTTTACACAGACATTGCTAGTACTCCTAGGATGTTTGGTATTGCAAATGGCATATATCCACGGTCCACGTCCTGGTGCAGTCCCCATATAACAGTTCCTGCCACCCAGGGGGGGGGGCACCTTTGAATAGAGCTTGGTATTTTTGAACGGTATAGTTTTTTACAGTGTTTATGTTCAAATATATATGTATTGAATTCATATATATCAGAAATGCATTTATTTATTAAAAAAAATATACAAAAATATTCGAAAATTAAAAAATTCTGATCAACATTTATTAAGACATAAAATGACATAAAAACAAAAATGTATGTGCTAATTTCGTAATCTTATTAGCCTACTTGAAATTTTTGAGAAATCGAAGCCAAAAGTTAAAAAATCCGTTTTTTACTGGAGTTTACTGGGTATGTTCAAAGGTGCCCCACCTGTAGTGTTTTATGGAAATTTTTAATAACTTTTTTGTAGTAAATATATATGAAAGAAAATACATTAGATGTGTTTGAAATGATTGTTGAAATGCAAAAAAAATAGTTTTCCGAAAGAAAACTATCACTGAATTCTTCCTGCGCCCTTACAACCAAAACATTAAAAGTTTACAATTGCGGTGCGAAAACATAGTCACTCATGTAAATTTTGTCGACAACTGAAAAAGCTACCAAAAATGGTTTACGCAGATAAAGAACAAGATTGGCACATAAAAAATTTGGTTGCGGGTCGGAAAAATTTTAAACCGAGATTTTATGAGCGCTGTTCAAAGGTGCCCCCATATCCCCTAATCTTAAACCATGTTTCAGGGTAGTCCCCATGTAACGGTACCCCCAATAATTTGCTGATTTTTACCACATTTTCCAACCAATATGGCCGTAATTTTGTGTTGTCATTGTATAGCACATTTTTGTACTACAAAATTGTATATTGACCCACGTTTAAGGGTAACCCCCATTATATGGTACCCCCAATATGGGGATGTTTGACACGTTTTTCAATCAAATTGGCTGAATTTCAATCATATTTTTCTCACGTATTTTTCGGTATGTTCAAGGTCCTAATATAATTTGAGTTTACTTCTGGGAAGACCCATTGGTTTTCCACGCATCAATACGGCGTTCTAAAAGAAATGTCTTTAAAACTAAGAAAGGAGCTGAAACCAGGGATGGAAAATGAAAAATGTGAAAAGGTACCAAAAGAGTACTTTTTTTAATAAAAAAGTACTTTTTTCAAGAAAATAAAAAAAAAAATTATTCAGTTTCATAAATATCGATTTTTAGGATATCATCACTTAGTCTATCTTTCTGATGGTAATAATATGAGAATTCTTGCTTCTTTCGATTGCATTTGAATATGTATTCTATTGACTAATTTTAATTTCACTACCTCTTTCTCGAAATCTAATATACCCCAAACTAAAATGAATTTCAGTTCCAATGTGCTCTATGAATGTAATCAATTTGCTTACATCAGGAGATAGCACAGAGTATACCAAATTGAGTATCTGACATAAAAAAGATTGGAACTGATAAATTAATTCAATGCTTGTAATTTCAATCATAACTGAACAGTTATCAGTCGTAAACCTATTCATTTTTTCACGAGGAATATTGCAATCACATCAATATCTTTATCTGCAGTACTTTTGACGGTCAAATCCATAAAAAATTCTAATCCAAAAATAATATATATCATAGTGTAATGAAGGATTGGAATGGTACTGGATGGTAACGGGGGTACTACGGTACTTTTTTGGGTAAAAAAGTGCTGAAAAAAGTACTAGTGTACTGAATTTTCCCATCCCTGGTTGAAACTAATACCTATAGAGAAATTTTGGAAATATCTCAGAAGAAACTTCTTGATTTTGATTGTCAGCCCATGGTGGAGAGTATGAAAAGTTCAGCCGCACCGAACTTTTATAGAAAAAATGAGATTTTCCAAAATACAAATTTCATATGTCCGCCATTTTGTTAAATTTTTATGGAGTTAACAATCGTCGGAAATTATGCCCGCCGTCGAAAATATAAATCAGGAATTTTAGGGGCCCCTTAACGATATCCCGTTTTGGCATATCGCAAATTTTCGGGGGATATGTTTTACAAAAATATTCCTGATTCGAATTATTTGAAGACATGTCATCTCGAAAATAACTTACAATAACCACAAAAAATTATATAAACGTTTTCGATCTAGACGTGTGTGTCCGTCCGTCTGTCCATTATATTTTGTAAACACGATACAGGTCACAGTTATGAACCAATCTTCACGAAATTTTGCATTTAGGATGGGTGCTGGCCAATGAAGACCCCTATTGTTTTTGGTAAAGATCGGTTAGTATCTAGGGGATGATATAGACCAAAAATTAAATTTTGTCGGTTTTTCTGGTCACTCCGCGAATTTTTGCATGGAGAAGGAGATCGGGCCAAAAAATAAGCATGCCTATTTTGATGAAGATTGGTCAATATTTAGCGGGTCAAATGGACCCAGACTTTTGTGTGGAAAATTACAAAATTTTTATTCTATGGCGTATATATTTACTACTGAAGGACATAGACCCGAGAAGTTGATAGTATATCCAAGAGGATATTGCATTGTCGTGTGTACTCGGATGTGGGAGTTACACTTAAATATTTACAGGCCCTTACGTATTCATATATTATTTAGTAACGCATTACCACACTAGAGGGCGGAAATATATCGCGGATCGCTTTGAAATTTTCCATGAGGATCCAGGTATGGTCATGGACAACGCCTATAACTTTCGGTGATGATCAGATAATAATATTTAGATGAAGTGACCCGAAAACTTATTTTTTTCTGTTTTTTTATGAGTCGATTTATAAGCCACTATTGAAAGCCGGACATCACAACACAACCCACGTTGAAGGGTATCTGGACAAGTAATCAGAAGAGCTGTACTGAATATTAGTAATATTTGTAGACGTCTAGTCGGTCAAGGGGGTACAAATATCGCTAGGGTATCATATGGTCGGCCCTGTCCGACTCTACTGCTCCGCTCACTGGTTTTATATATGTTCAATACGTACTGATATAACTTGACTTGAATTGGTCTTTCTGAGTTCTTAATATAAACGCCAAGGGCTTTGCTCCTCAAAAGGAAATTTTCCACACTTCCAACATGTGCCACAAAATCGAAGCACCGTCGCAATCGGTTTTAGCCCCATAGCAATCGGTAACAACGTATGTTCAAAATTTCCAAGTTCTACTTAGTTATTCCGAGGATTTCTGACAAATATTTCAATGTTTTGTTGTTTTTCTAGGAGGCAATAGTAATTTATAGGATAGAAGTACATATCGCAAATAGGATAGAAGCCGATCGTCCAGATATGATATTGGTATATTAAAAACTTGATGGAACAAAACAAATATGTTGTGGTCATTGCAAGTACAATTCCAATTTGACACTCAATTGCATACTGAATTATATCTTTAATATAATATGAAAATGTCAATAGATTCACTAAAAAAACATATAGAAATTGAACACTCTGTTGCGATTTAAAGTTATTTTTTTAAAAAAGAAGACCTTTCGTTCGAACGGACAACAGGACAACTACAACTGTTGTCTGTCTATCTTCTTTAATCCTCATCTGTCCACCTACACCGCTTTGCTGTTGTTTTGTGTCCTTTGTCGTTGTGTTACTGTCACTGTGTTGTGAACGTTATGAGCCAGACATAGAGGATAGCTAGCCAGCCAGCCTGTCCCTGATGTATCGTCAATATTTTTCGTTTGCCAAAAAATGAAAATTTTACCTTTATCAAAATTAAATTCCGCTACTCGCACTAAAATGCTCTGTGCCTGTCTGTCTGTCTGTGCCGTTGGTGGGTGTGCGGGTTTCGACAGTACAGTTTTTCCTATTGAAGTTTGATTTTGTTGTTGTCTTTTTTTACCGATTTTCAAACAACATTTTTTAGATGTCTGGCTGACTGGCCTTCTTTTGTCTAAACGATGAATATACATATATATTTAACGTCAAAGGCAGTGGAAAGGGAAAAGTGGAGCGGTTGAAAAGGTATTGAAGATAGGAAAAACGTGTTTACTTTTTTCATAAAGCCTTCCACTCGTCAATGGAATATCAATAATATTTGTTGCGAGACCTCGACTTCGGCACGGAAGTATATTTTTCATTTTTCTCCACAAAGCAAATATATTTTTCCAAGCTAGAGGGCCAGGGATGTGTGTCCACATATTAAAACATTTTTTTCCTATACAAATATTGTTTTTTGGCCACAGTTGATATTGACGTTGATGACTGACCATCGAACCTGTGGTCGTTGGGCCGGAACGTAACCCAAAAATTGAACAAAAAACAACCTCCAACTGTCTAGTCTGGCCGCCAGACAAAGAATTTTTTTTCTGTGAAATCAAATTTGAGGGCTTTCTTTGCTGAAATTAACAAACCAATATTCGAGGTTTATGGAGAGTGTGGGAGAATGCAAACCTTAATGAAAAGATTAATCGAATGTGGAAAATTTAAATAAAATTTTCACTACAACGAAATTTAAGCAATTTATACAAAGTGTCCATGTTTTTGTTTTCGCATCGATATTCTACATCCCCTGCCTTGATTAATCCTTGCATTCATTGGGCACTTTGTTGCAGGCGTGCAAAAGGAAATGCCTATAAAAATCCAAAGCTTTTCTTTATTTTTTTCAACTTTGCCCTTTTGGTTTACCAATGCGAACGAGCCGCCTGCAACAAACACTTCATTCTTGTCGCTTCTTTTCTTTTTTCTTTCCTTTATTTCCTTTCATTGTAGTGGGTGTTCTGCGTTCGATTTGTCCAACTTTTTTGTTTGTCTTTCTTTAGTTGCGGGTGTGCTACTCCTTCATCATGTTTTGTGTAACCGCACCTTGCAGTGTTGCGCCATAGTCATCAACTGGGAGCAACTCAACAATGGGGTGCATGTGTGGTTAGCGCATTTGCAAACACATGCATTATTAGTGTCAAATTCGATAAAAAAAGAACCGAAGAACCGGATGTAGTTGGTACTCAGTAATCAATTGAGATTTTAATGTACAAATCAGCTCTTACCAACGTTCAGAAGTTTGACTAATAATGGAATACAAAGACAAAGTTGGAGAAACTGCGGTCGAAAAACAATATATGGGACCGTGAACCGATTCCAGGAAAACCGAATACCAACTATTACGGTTGAAGCTAGAATCTTGAAATTTGGGATGAGGATCACTCTTCGTCCATGGGGGTAAGATAAGGCTGGGTTTTTGGAAATTCGTACTAGAACGGCAAGAAAGGTACTAATTGTATTTGGCGAACCGGTACCATTTGTATTTGGCGAACCGGTGCAGCTAGATTGAGTGTAGAATAGATGTAGCAAAGGGTTTTTTTTGGACATTCGAATTATAGTTATCCGAAAAGTACTAAAATGTACTAAATTTGGTACAATTTCGTAGCATGTGAATGTATGGAGGTAAAAACTTTGGAATGCGAATCAAGATTGATATGAAGGATCGATATCAAAAGGTAGTTATTTTTGAAAGCATGTACTCATGTGTACAAAAAGTACCAACTGTACTAAATATGTTACAATTTGATTTTGGAGAAACTGATGAAGCTGGAATCCGGAAATTTCAAATACATTGCCGTCGGAGTGTTGGATAGCGATATGTAGGTAGTTTTGGAAATATGTACTTATGTGCAAGAAATATACTTAATGGTACTATATTTGGTACAATTGGGATTTTATGTGAACCGATAGAGCTGGAATTTGAAGTTAGGATCACTGTTAAGGTGTAGCATTAGGGTATGTAGAAGGTTTTGGAAATTTGTACTAGTGTGTAGTATATAGTACCAAATGTGTGTTTGGGTCAATGGATAGAGCTAGAACACTGAAATTAGGAAATAAGCTTGGTGTGTAGGATTGGTGAAAATTTTGAAAATTCATACTTATTGGTACTAAATGGTACTAACTTTGGTACAATTCAAATTTTGGGTGAACTGATAGTGTTGAGTTCCTAAAATTTTGTGTTAGGATTATTGTTGGGGTTTTGGATAGGGATATATAGGAAGTTTTGGAAAGTTTTTGTACTTAAGTGTACAAAATAGTACCAATATGTATTTGGGTGAACCGATACAGCTAGAACACAGAAAATTTAAAATTTAAATTGTGGCGACGCGATACAAATTGGTACCAAATGTGGGTTAAATCCGACAGAGCTGTAATGTTGAAAGAATTTGGGATCACTGTTGGGATGTAGAATTGGACTATGTTAGAAGTTTTGAAAATGCATACTAATTCGTCTTCATACTACTGTGTTCGAACATTTTCGCATCAAGCATTCAAATTAGTTAGTAAGATCACCTTCCCCGGAACATTTGTGATATTCGGGTTTCACTTTCCCCCTAAATATCATCTGATCATATCGAAAACTATACAAATCGTCGTTGACCATAACCGGAAACCATAATCTCCTTTTAGAACGCGATATATGGCTGTGGCACAATTTGGAAACATTTTCCAACCGATTTGACTGTAATTTGGTATTTTGACATCTCATTCAATAACAAATGTCCGTACCAACAATTATTAATATTGAGTAAAGTTTGATGATAGCCTCCATATAACGGTACCTCCCAATATTCGGGATTTTTGGGTTTTTGGACACGTGTTCCAACCGAATTGACTGCTGTTTGGCATTTTGAGTTCTTATGGTACAGCATATTTCTGTACCAACAATTTTTAATATTGACCCAATGTTCAGGTTAGCCCCCAAATAACGGTATCCTCCAAAATTCGGCATTTTGGGGATTTTGGACACGTTTTCCAAGCGAACCAGAGGTTATTTGGTATTTAGGGTTCTCATTGAATAACACTTCACCATACAAAAAAATTATTAATATTGATCAAAGTTATAGGGTGCTCCCATATAAAGATACCTCCAGCTTTCTATGGATTTTGGGCACGATCGAATATGGATTTTGGACTAATTCCATTAGACTTTAGTTTATCGAGCAAGTTCTCCTTGATCTTGTTTACGAATTATAATTTGCAAATTTCAACGGAAGTGGGTGCAATTTTCCATTCTTACCTAGTGGGTAAAAAACGTCTCCACAGTAAATTGTCAACATAGGTCCATGTGGAAACATAGATCACATAAAAAGGTCCCTCTCTATATTAAACATATTTTCCTGCAATATGACTATAACTAGGCATTTCAGATGATAAATATTTTCTTGGCAAAAACTAAATAATAATGGTGCAGCACATTTAAGAATTGTAGTTACTTTTACGTCCCAAGCCTATTTTCTAAGCGATGATGGTATTTCAGGTTCCCTTTGCTTAACATTTTCTTATTTCCCTTACATGTTATTTTCTTGCGTCATTGAATGATCATGTAAAATATTAAACATTCAGTTGGGCTTGTTACTCGTATAGAAACTTGTGTGATATATTGTATTTGTCATATTTATCGAAATAATTTGGAAAATACATATGCGAATTTTATAACACAATGTTGAGGTCAGTAACGGTGTCAAAAATAAAGCAACAATGGAATGCAAAACTAACCACTCAATCGAGTGAGTGTAGAAAAGGGTTAGCCAACAATACATATGCAAAATGTTATGATTGACACTCATAAATCCGTTGTGAGAGTAATTTTCGCTCTCTCGGTACATATTATATATGTTAAAGCGGTTATGCTCATATTACTTGCATTGGTATTTGTATGTTACTCTCCCGTCTATGGTAAACAAACGTCAGATCTAAATTGAGAGAAAATACGTGCGGTATTCCCAAAGCGCCCACGGGCCCCGGTTTGGTGAACGTTGGTTTAGAGAGAGACAGTGATAGCAAAAGAAACAGTAGCCAAATGGAGGACGACACCAAAATCAAATACTTCCGAACAATGAGTGGTGTTTTTTTTTTTTTTTTTTTTGGGGTCAAAGAGAGAGAAAAAGGAATAAATAGTGCTAAAATATATAAAAGTAGGAAAAGAAGTTTGATATTAATGAAAAATGTTACATTTTCGGGAAAATAGTGGCTTTCTCTAAGCGAGGTAACTACAATATGAAAACAAATGGACTATGAATGAAATTATGAAAATGTTCATTAAAAATGTATTTCTGTACTTGGAATGTATACATATTCTAACTCATTCGATTCGAATCCTTACATTTCCTGTAATCGTTTTCATCTATCACTAGTGCAATCCTACCGAACACGAAATACATTTCCCTGCCGCATCACACACATGCAAAACATAACATAGATATCTGCATGGACGCAGACCCATTCATATCCCCTTCCATGTTGGTTGCACTAATTGTTAACGGCTACAAATGAAAATAAACCGCTATGAGTAGAGGGTGGAAAATTGAATGAGTTAACAGTATTTAAAAGCGCATCGATACAACGACAACGATGGTGGACATGGCCACGGTGATGGTCGGTGAAGATGGCTGTGTAAAAAGCCATTTGTATTGACTGAAATCAGCAACACACACACATTCACACTGACTGAATCATGTGTGCACCCATTGCGCTTTTTCCGCACATAGAATATGCAAAATATAAAACAACAGCAAGGATCGGACGACCGACCATATATGGAAGATAGGTAGGTAGGACCACTGAAAATAGTCCTGCTGCTGTTGCGATTTTATGCGCGAAGGAAAAGGAAAAAATAAAAATTGAACATCGATAAAAATTGCCGCACTAACCAATCGCAAAGGATGGCTGATGTTGTGACCAAAGTCCTAGCTGATGTCCTCATAGTTTTTGGTCGGTCCATTACCATCTACATGTATGTGCACACATCTATGCAGATATGAGTAAGCGTGTGTATGTGTTCGTTGCAAGTGAATAGAAATCGGCATTGGTAAACTAAAAAACGAAAAACATCGCTGCAGCATGAAATGTCAGTTGTTAGGGGAATAACAACAAAGGCAACAACAATAATGAAATTTTAAAAGCTAACGCCCATAGTTACAGATATACATATAGTGTCGATGCTTCCTAGTCGAAGGCTTTGGTGGACACAAGTAAAGCGCGAATGAGAGTACTGGATGTGGCTGTGGTGGTGGTGGTGTTGGTGATGGTACAATAATTAATTACTGCAACCAACGCACACGACCGGACCACCAGGCACAAAGGACGTCATGGACATTTTTTGACCAATACATAACCAACATGGTTTTTGTTTTCGTTTTTCCAACCATTTTCCATTGAATGCATGAATCTATGGAGATGATAAGTCGAAGAACACCAAAAACAGCGAGAAAAAGCGGCAGCAATGAAATTGACAATACAATTCGATAACATATTTTGCTTCATTTATTTTCCATATTTACTTTTTTGGAAAAATTGTGTATTGTTCTTTTTTAGGAATATTAATCACGTTCTTCTTTTTCCCCACTTCAACACACAAAAGGGATTTTTTCCGATTAAGTTTTCAGATTTTTTTGATATGTGATTAGCAAACTTCAAATGTGTATTGAAAGGAAACAGCTTCATCAGTTTGACTGCGTAGATTTGGTTTAATCATAATAAAAGGTAAAATATGGTACTATAATCTGTTTTTTTCGTCCAGTCTATATCGAAAGAAAAACAATTGTTTAAATTTTGGTTCGTCAGGGTTTCAATATTCTATAATTCTATAAAAATCTGCGGATTGCGTTTTAACAGTTACAATAAAAAAATATATAAATAAATATCTCGAAAAAAAATCTTTTAAAATCCACACCTTGCGGTCTAATAGTTCCTCTCGAAAAATATCTTTAAAAATCCGCGCCTTGCAGTCTAATAGTTCCTCTCGAAGAATATCCTTAAAAATCCACGTCTTGTGGTCTAATAGTTCCTCTCTACCGTCTAATAGCCTCCTAAAATAAAATCTTTAAAAAACCAAGCCTCCAAAATTAATGGGGGCTTCTAGGAGAAAACTCATGATAGGACCTTAAATATACCGAAAGTAGTAAAGTCGAGCTGGGCCGACTAACACCAATCCATACACATGCCTTTCTGCAACCTATGCTAAATTTAATTTCATTCGGACAAATTAATTTATATTAATTTCAGTCAGCAACGTACACAGGATTTCATTTCGGGGGGGGCCCGGTAGTACAAAATGAAAAAATTCGCTGTTACAAACATAAATTTACTGTGAAAAAAATTAATTTCGGGGGGGGGGGGGGGGACGGGCCCCCCCTGCGTACGTCCCTGATTTCAGTACATTGTATAAAATTATATGCGAATCCGACAAACTTTGAGTCTTTAGTGCACAATTTACATAAAATCGGAAGAAAAGACATATGTGAAGTTATATCTAAATTTGAACCGATTTTCACGAAATTAAACACACACACACATAGTTCTTCTTCTTGAATATACCGAAAAAGCCATGAGAAACCTGTAAGAAAAGTAGTAAAGTCGAGCTGGGCCGACTAACACAATCCATACACATGCCTTTCTGTATCCTATGCTCGATTTTAATGTGCGAATCCGACAATCTCTGGGTCTTTAGTGCAAAAATTTACATAAAATCGGAAGAAAAGACATATAGGAGCTATATCTAAATTTGAACAGAATTTTACGAAATTAAACACACAACATTCTAGACTTAATTCAGTACGCTATACCAAATTGCGTCCAAATCGAACAAAATATAGGGACTTTGGTACTCCATTCACCTTAAATCGGGCAAAAATATATATGTGAGTCATATCTAAATCTGAACCGATATTCACGAAACCTAACACACATAATTCTAGACTTTAAAAAGTACGCTATGCCAAATTCGTGAAAATCGAAAGATATGTATGGATTTGGCGCACCATTAACATAAAATCGGACGAAAATATATATGGGAGATATATCTAAATCTGAACCCATTTTCAGGAAACAAAGCACACGTCATTCAAGACTCAGTTCAGTCAGCTTTCCGAAATTTCGTGCAAATCGAAAGATATATAGAGACTTTCGTGCATCATTTACATAAAATCGGATGAAAATATATATGGGAGCTATATGTAAATCTTAACCGATTTTCACGAAGCTTACCACACATCATTCTAGGCTTTACTGAGTAAGCTATGTCAAATTTCGTGCAAATCGAAATATATATATGGGCTTTGATACACTATTTACATTAAATGGAACGAAAATGTATATGGGAGCTATATCTTAATCTGAACCGATTTTCAGAAAACTTAACACACATCATTCTAGACTTAATTCAGTACTCTATGCCGATAATCGAGCAAATCTAAAGATATATAGGCACTTTGGTACACCATTTACATTAATCGAACGAAAATATATATGGGAGCTGAACCGATTTTCTCCAATTTCCATAGGGGTCGTCCAGGGGCCAAATAAATGGCCTGCGCCAATTTAACATGGACAGACAGGCGTGTAAAATCATGAAAATACACTGGAAATGCAAACTACAGCTACTGCTAGTGCAAAAATGCGGCTAAAGCCTTTAAAATTTGCGAGACCATTATATGGTGTCTATGGTGACACAATGGCCCATGTATTTCAAATTTTCTAAGAAATGCCAAATGACAGCCACTTTGGAAATGGCGTAAAAAAATCAGCTATATCCGAAAATAGAATGACCCACCACCCCACATATACCATAACATAATCCGATATGTGCCACTTTGAAAACCAAATCCTGGAAGTAGTAGCTTTGCAAGTGCACAATTTCGAAACTTTATCTTAAAAATTACGAGCTCCATCAGGATTTCAAGAGACTAGCGGAAAGACAAAAATATCACATGGATATCGACATATTATTTTTCTTCTGAGCCTGAATATATATACTTTATGGGGTCTCCGGAAACATTATAAGAAATTCATCATACACCTCATGTGGAGCGTATAAAAATTTTCATGCGGTACATTTTTAAGATTTTTTTTTTGGGAAACTATAAACTATAATCTAATACACCTAAATATCAAATTGCAATCAATTGTGATTACAATATGACCATTTATTTGTCCTTTAATTCCTATGAATGTTGCAGTGAAATTTGCAAAATATACACTTTCATGAGTTTCATGCAGTGTCCTGTTAAATCGCAAATATGTCCAATGCAATTTAAAATTTTTTATTATTTTTTTCTGCCTCTCAACGTCCATCCGGAGTAATTGAAGCATTAATTAATTGATTAAATTTCATTCACTAGGAAAATTTTAGATCCTAAACAAAGTTCATATGAGTTAACAAGATTTCATGCAACCTGCCTTCGTTGTTCATTCGCGTAGTAGCCAACAAAAACAACAACAGTTTCACATTATCTGTATAGGAAAGTATATTGCAATTTACCGCAATATGACTTTAAAGGGTTGTCATGGTGCGAACATTTAAATTATTATTACATATTAAAGAAAAAAATTGTTCTCTTAGCATGGCTCTGTAACTGTAACTAAATATGTCCTGCTTAATTTATTCCCTTTAAAATATTAGGATATATGTTGTAACCCTTTACCACAACTTATTTATTCACATATACGGGCAATGCACCTTCAGAATATTCCATTGTTCACTGCTCTATAATACATTTTATGTATGTATGTGTAACATGCCTTCATATTCCTTGATATGCACCTGTATGTGATGTCCTGCTTAATTAGAATTTCCTTTTGAAAAAAAGCCAGAAAAAATATTTCCTTCATTTGGTTATGTCCTTTCATTAATCAGTTTTCACTTCAGAATATATATTTTTTTGCACATTATGTTACAAAGTATCGAGAAAATATATTCCAATTCAATTATTTTGATTTGCCGCGAAAACCTTCAAAATTACAAAGCGTTAATAAGGAGCGAGCAAAACACAAAAAATAGCATTACCGAAACATGCTAATAGATGGGATAAAACCTTTTATACCCTTCAACATTATATCTTTGTGCATATGTTTGTAACAGGCAAAAGGAAACGGGATTGATACATGGTTCCGTTTTGAGAATATGCATATAATCACTATGTTGATGTTAAATTGTTGATGTTAAATTGTAAACAATGTACTATATAGTTTCGCCCGATTTAATGTAAATGGTGCACCAAAGTCCCTGAAAAGTCTTCCGATTTTGGCATAGCGTACTGAATTAAGTCCAGAATGAAATGTGTTAAGATTCGTGAAAATTGGTTCAGATATAACTGACATATATATTATCGTCCGATTTAATCTAAGTGGTACACCAAAGTCCTTATATATCTTTCGATTTGTACGAAATTGGGCATAACGTTCTGAATTAAGTCTAGAATGATATACATTAAGTTTCGTGAAAATCGGTTCAGAGTTAGATATAGCTCACATATATATTTTCGCCCGATTTAATGTAAATGGTGCACTAAAGCCCCTATATATCTTTCGATTTGTACGAAATTTGGCATAGAGTACTGAATTAAGTTTAGAATGATTTGTACGAAATTTGGCATAGAGTACTGAATTAAGTCTAGAATGATGTATGTTAAGTTTCGCGAAATCGGTTCAGATTAAGATATGTAAGTTGTGCACACAATTTTGTACAATGTACTGAAGTAAATATAAATTAATCTCTGGCAAGTTTCCTTGAAATCGGTTAAGATTTACATATAGCTTCCACATATATATTTTCGTTCGATTTGACGTAAATGGTGCAAACTCCTACTGTTTGTCAGATTGACACGACATTTTCCACAACATATCACATTGAGACTAGAATGCAGACATACCTTTCACGTATATTTCGAACGGTTGTAGAATTGAGATTAAATTTTGAACAGTGCGGCATACCGAATAGCTGTATAAAGTTTGCTATGAATCGATTTAAAACAAGTGAAAAAGCGTTAAGTTCGGCCGGGCCGAACGTTGGATACCCTCCACCATAGATATACTGACAGGTACTATAAATGAAAATATAGGGAACATACCAAAAAGTGGACCTATACCGACATGTCTAAAAACGGATTATGTAAACCATAATACAAATTTCAGAAATTTTTAATTGACAATTTAAATTCGAAGATGGGGAATATCGGTCCACTCCTTCTGAAACCTCCACACAGGGGCTAGTTCAGCGGCTATAGTTCATTTTGGAACCTTACGTTCTATTTTTTATCTCGCTATCCTCCGCAGTTGAAATGATTAAAATAGAGTCTTATAACCAAACCCAAAACGCGGAACAAATCAGATAACTATTTTAATATAAAAAAGGGGTTTATATGGGGACTACCCCAAAAAGGGTGCGAATATTAATAATTGTTGGTAGAGAGATGTGTTACCATATACGACTACAAAACATCAAATTCGGCTGAAAAACGCGCTCAAGAACCCCAAAATACCGAAAATTGGGGGGTACCCTTATATGGGGGCTACCCGAAAAAATTGACCTATATACATAATTTTTTGTAGAGAGATTTGGTACCTATTAAGAACTCAAAATACTAAATTACAGCCAATTGGGTGGAAAAATACGACCAAAACCCCCAAAATACTGAAAATTAGGCGGTAGCGTTATATGGGGGCTACCATAAAATATGGACCTATACTTATAATTTTTTGTGGAGACATTTAGTATCCAATTAGAACCCTATGTACCAAATTTCAGCGAATTCGGCTGAAAAACGAGCTCAAGACCCCCAAAATACCGAAATTTGGCGGGTACCCTTATATGGGAGCTATGCCTAAACGTGGACCGATATATCCCATCTTCGAACTTGACCTGCCTGCAGACAAAAGATAATCCTATGCAATTCCTTCAGAAGATTACAGCGTGATTACAACAGACGGATGACGGACATGGCTAGATCGTCTTAGAATTTTACCCTGATCATATATATACTTTATAGGGTCGGAAATGAATATTTCGATGAGTTACAAACGAATGACAAAATTAATATACCCTCCATACTATGATAGAGGGTATAAAAATTTGCCCATTGTACGCAAACAACTATAAATCTGTCCGAATGAAATGAAATTTAGCATAGGTTGCAGAAAGGCATGTGTATGGATTGATGTTGTCGGTTCACTTCTATATAAAGATCATATATTTAACTTCGTTCAATTGCATGTCATTTTTCCTTCGAGATTGTTGAATTGTTATGAAATTATATGGAGGCTATGTCAAAACATTTATAGATTTTTATATCAAAGTTTTTCTCACATTCCCAGAACCTGAAATGAAAATTCAGTTTGGAAATGCAACGAAATCCTTCAAAATAATATAATGGACGGTACCTTAAATAGGGGCTGTGTCAAATAATGTTCCTACATAACCCAATCCAACACCCCAACACTTCTAAGTGTTCTACCTCAACCGGTACAAATGGTACCACATTTAATACTTTTAGTGCCTTTCTTGTACGAATTTCAAAAAAAAAAAAAAACTCAGCCTTATCTGACACTGAAAATATCACATTTTAAATACAAACATTACAGGGGTGGAGTAAGTCACAGTTCTAGACTAACCGATCAGCAAAATATATATGTATATATATTTACTAACATTTAATCAACTATGAAAAAAAAAAACAAAATTAAACAAACAAAAAAAGTAAACCTTCTCCGTGACAACGTTTATTTCAACATTGCCGTGACCAGGATTCGAACCTGGGTTACTACGGCCACAACGTAGGGTCCTAACCACTAGACGATCACGGCTACCGAAGGCGTGAACGTTTACGGCAATGACGCCAAATATAAATAATAACGGTATTGTATGAGACATGCGCAGACAAAACCACATTAAATAAACAGAAACAAAATAAAAGCTTACCCACTAAACAAAAGCTTTTTTGTACAATAAAGCTCATTTGAAAACAATGACAAAGCATTTAGCTTCGAATATTATAAATGATACGAAAGCAAACGCACAATTTTGTATTTTGGATTTCAAAAAACAAAAAACTATACAAAAAAGGTCGGGACTGTACAGTAATGATAAAAATTATAAAAAAGACAACACACACACATTCAAACAAATAAGAGTGGCAACAGTATTTTCTTCATAATTGTTATATGTTTCAAATTTGTTGTTTGATAGTGCGACCGTGCTGTCAAACAATTCACGACCCTGTTTATGTTGTTTTGGGAGTATTGAATCGCTAAAATAAGCTGACGATAAAAATTAAAAAATGGTGGATTTATGCCGAATGCATTCATTCCCTAAGTTTTCTGAGTATAAACCATAATAATTTTAAAAATTCTGAGGGAATATCGATTTGCATTGCAAAACTCTGAAACATAACAAAAACATAGTCGAAAACAGGTAGATATAATTATATTCGAATGTTTCATCCGAAATTCGGGCAAATTTTGTTTTATTATTTATTAGTTTGCGGGTATGTGGTCAAGTTACCCATAGTTGCAGTTGCACAAAAAGTCAATCTCTTAAAAAAGTCGCACAGAAAAGTACATCTGACCGTCTTAACAAATTGTGAACGCCAAAAGAAACGGCTAAAGCTAGAATATTGAAATTTGGTCAGAAAGTGTCAGATAAGACTGGGTTTTTAGAAATTCGTACTAGAACACTGAAATTTGGAAACAAGATTAGTGTAGGATGGGATATGGATGTATTTTTGGAAATTGATACTAAATTTGAATTTTGGGTGAACTGATAGACTTGGAATCCTGAAATTTGGAGTTAGTGCAGGATTTGGGTATGTACGAGGGCACTTCTTAACCTATCAATGAATGAAAATAGTCCCCATATAAGGTAGGGGTATCCTTATCTCTTTACTAAAAATTATTTCACAACCCAAAATTATCAATATTGATTCCCTTTTTCGTATAGCCCCATAAAATGCTAGCCCCTATATTAGGCAATCATCTTTTTCTGACGTCTTTTCGGCATATTCAAGGTCCTATCATATTTTGTTACCCTGTTTTGTGGTATCATTGTTATGACCGATATGAATATGCCGAATATTCTGTGATTTGGGACGGATTTCTGAAGGTTCCGACATCTTCGACGGTGAAAAATATTTTGCAGACAATTTTCCGTCACAATGTCCTCTCAATTGTCAAAAGTGGTGCTTCGGAGCCTTGGACCAATATAAGATATGGTACCAAGGTTTGATACATCCCTTAATGTAGAAGTATTTTGTAGGATTTAGTCACATTTTCTCACTGAAGCAATGTGTGTACAGTTTAGTGAAATGTACGTAATTTTGGAGTCAGGTAGACAAGTGGAAATAGTTGCTTTCTAAAGATTTAAATTTGTGATGTAGATCATAAAATAGGTTATTTATGACTCTGACGCATTGTGTGTGTGCAGGCCTCAAGTGGAACGTCAATAGTGCGTTAGTAAAGTAGATATATGGATTGCTTCACACGGTGCGTTAATGGGTCACAGCATAAGAATGCATTTTGCAGCATAAATAAAGGCTATAAATGTGTCCAAACCCAAATCTATTTACACGTTCAATGTATATATTTGAAATGCATAGTAGTTTTTAGTATGTATATTAAGGTTTAGAGTTAACAACTTATATTAAATAAAATGAGTTCACCTCGAACCAGGG
Organism: Musca vetustissima; assembly: GCF_032173495.1. Classification (NCBI taxonomy): domain Eukaryota; kingdom Metazoa; phylum Arthropoda; class Insecta; order Diptera; family Muscidae; genus Musca; species Musca vetustissima. The sequence goes on from NW_026888317.1 coordinate 74,401, forward strand.
AATCATCAACACCGTGCAATTTACAATGACATAGTCCCCATATACATAGGTATAAAAAGTTTAGCCCGACAGAACCTGACAACAATTTAAATTGCTGGTATTATTTTGTCGGAAACCTTCTCAACGAGTAAAAGATTTCCTCGAAGTAAATTATATAGATCAAAACAAGGGCGGTGCGGAAACTTGTAAGCCTATCAATGAAAGAGAATAGTTAGTTTTTCAAAAAAACATTTTTATTTCCTAAAATTTTTTATTCTCCTGAAACTTCAATACACTTTTCTAGCAATTCTATCCCTTGATTAAAATAGTTTTCCTCAAGGTCTTCAAAATAGTGGTTTACAACTGTAATTGCATCTTCATTTGAGGTAAAACCCTTGTCAGCAAGATTTTTTTTAGATTTTGGAGTATAGTGGTGGATCCATGTCTCATCAACAGTTATGAAACGACGCTAAAAATCCATTTTATTTCGCTTAGAACGATCCAAACAAGCTTGAGAAATGTTCATTATTATGCGGCACCAATTTTGCAGAAAGCTTTTTCATCTGTAGATCTTCGTGCAAGATTAAATGGCCTGGATCATTTGAGATGCCCATGATATTAGCAATTTCACGTAATTTTATTCGTCGATCATTTAATACCATATCATGCACTTTGGCTACAATTTCTGATGTTATTTCTATTTTTGGACGTCCACTACGTGGTACATCTTCAATGCTTGTACGACCACGTTTAAATTCAGCAACCCAATTTTTTACTGTTGCAGATGAAGAAGCACTTTCACCTAACGCATTCACCATATCATTATGAATTTCTTGTCCCGATAAACCTTTTTTATGTAAATATTTAATGACAGCGCGCATTTCTAATTTTTGCATTGTAAAGGAATTGCGGATGCGTCATTTTTGAACACCTGTTTCAATATGAAGGAGTTGCCAGATCGAAACAAAATTTAACTCGCACATTTGCTGCAAGACAGGCATAACTCAAAAAACACGATTTTGCAGAAAAAGCGTTTTAAGTTTTCAATTTTGTCACACTTTATATGGGACAGAGGAACTTCTACATGAGGTTTATTCAATGTAAAGTATAATTAACTCGAAAATCAAGTTTTTTGAGTTATACCTCTCTTGCAGCAAATGAGCGATGTGTTGATAACATAGATGGAAGCCTCCAAACACTCAAGATTTTTCTGTTTATACCGCGCTTTTTGTGCTAGGCTAAGAAGTTTCCGAAATCTCCCTCATATAATTATACCTCCTGAAGGAAAGAATTGAGATACAAAACTAAAATATTGGGTTCGAAATTGAGCTATATCGGTCACTAATTAGGCATAGCCCTCAAATAATGATAACCCGAAATAGTCACTAAGATTCCTACACTATATAATCAATATTGGCCTCGTATTACGTTGTGATCTAAATTACAGTAGTTTGAAAATTTTATACTCTACCGTGCGTTATCAGTATCAATCCACGTTTTGGGGTTTTCAGATTTTAGGAAAAATCCCCATCAAATATTGCTGAAATTCATGTAAATTGTGTAGAGTTCACAAAAATATGAAATTTTGACTTTTACTGATGTAAGGCTCAAAATTTTATCGGCTCTAACAGGAATGAACTTTTTGTCACAAAAAAAAATGGATTTCTGGGCCAAGCGCCATTGTAAAAAAATAACTCTCCCTTCCGTGACAATGTTTGCTTCAACATTGCCGTGACCAGGATTCGAACCTGGGTTACTACGGCCACAACGTAGGGTCCTAACCACTAGACGATCACGGCTATTGGGGGCTTGTCCGTCTATCTAACTAGGTAGCCAGTTGCCGCTATTATGTAAAATAATCTGGTTTTCAAATTCCAATATTTGTATATCTGAACAAATTTGCGGTTTACAAATAAAACATAATAATGATTATAAATAGTGTGTAAAAATCTATCACAAATGTATTAACAATTTAACATGGAATTTTCTCTTATATATTGTTACATCATCAATAAATTCCACAATTTATTTTAATCGAATTAAAGAAATTTTTTCTTTGTCTCATTTAAAAACCCTGACCTTTTTATTTTGTTTCTTTTATAAATTTATTCCAATACATATTTTGAGTGACTAAAAATATTGTATTTAAAAAATAAAGTCTTCTCCGTGACAATGTTTATTTCAACATTGCCGTGACCAGGATTCGAACCTGGGTTACTACGGCCACAACGTAGGGTCCTAACCACTAGACGATCACGGCTACCGAAGACATGTTGTCAACGCTGACAAACTGAAATTTTCCTATACACTGACAAAAATGGGTTTTGAAAGTGGCATTCTCGAATAGAAAGTAGCATTTGCGATACATCTCAATCTGGAATTTTATGCTAATGAAAATTAACAATATAATTAAACGTTTAATTTGTGACTCGAAATCATGTCGTTTATAATATAAATATCAATGCAAAGTTATGTCAAAACTACAAATCTTAATGACATTGACTCTAACCTCATAGTATTTTAGTTGGTAATAAATCCAAGTAAAAGAATTGGTAATAAATCCAAGTAAAAGAAAATTTCGTGAAAGTTTATGTTTTAAACAAATAATGATGTTACGATTAACAAACAATTCAATTAAATAATTGAAGCCATTTTTAATGCCTACTTAAAACGAAGCCGCCGCATCTGGTCTGACAACATGTGTAAGTAAAACGTAACAGCGCATCTCATTAAAATTTGATTGAAGATCTATAAATCAAATTTATCCAACCAACATCGTTATCGGTCGTAATTCGCTTGCCACTGTTCGAAACGTTGCTGTTATTTAGTCGGTTGTTGTTCGGTGTGCGGCGAATGCGCCACAAACATAAGAATCAGCAACAAAAACCGAAGAAACTATCAGCAGTAGTTGCATCGTCATCACGAATCAACGATCAAAAGGAAAATAGAAGCATCATTACTAGTACGAAGCATGGATGTTATTGGTCCGAGAGAACGTGAGTGAAGAGCGCACAATAATCAAGGCAATATTGTCGCCACATATCAGTGACACTTCCATCTTGATCACTGTTCACCAAACAGGCGCCCGTGGGCGCTTTGGGAGAGTACCAATACAATCACAGTTCTGTGTTCGAACTCAACATTATTCTCGACATCGAACATGTCGTATGCTTTGCAATGCTTTAACATAGACGATCTGCACCGAGAGAGCGAAAATTACTCTCCCAACGGATCTATGCGTGTGTCCAACACAATCATAGCAGTTTGCATATGTATTGTTGGCTAACCCTGATCTTGATTGACACGCTTATTCAATGCGTTGACATAATGATCGACATGAATTGTAATAAAAGTAGCCAAAGACAGAGGCACCTTACCCAGTAGTATCGTTAGTTTGTCTCATTCGGGAAGCATATATTGATTGCGTTAAGAGAAACTACGTACGGGATCTACTCTCTTAATATGTATCTATTTTGTGTAAGGTTAAGGAGATTTAAAGTCGACGCGACCACACTATGGTACTTGAAATATATGTAAAAAAAGAAATTACTAAGGAAAGAAACAATGCCGGACGGACCCACTACTTTGGGTATATAAAATGTCCCTCGTGTTCATTTTATAAGCTTAAAAGATAAGATAAATTTAATATCACAATCACAACCTCTCTCCTACAAACAAAGACTTGCCGCAAGTAAACTCGCCTAATCTAAATTGGGACTAAGACGGTAACAAATGAGTGGTAGCAAATGAGTCGTTTATTTTGAAAGTGGTTTAAGTCCATTTTTGGTTCTGAAACAATTTTTGGTTTTCTAGAAAAGTGGTCGAAACATATTACGTTATCTATTGTCATGTTTTAGGGCACAAATTCCCAAACATAATCTGGAAACTCAAACTGACATTAGAGAATTAAAAAAATCAGAGTATTGCCGGTAAAAAAGCTGGTCGAATCGAAAATGTGAGCAAATTCGAAAACATGAACTACCCGACATTAATTAGTTCACATTATCGAGACCTGTACTTAACAATATTTTCGAAAAAAAATATCAAACTTTTAAAAATATTTATCTAAAGAAAAAATGCACTTAAACTACTCAAAAAACAATTCGAAAAATTTAGCGAAAACAAGGTCTTCATGGTAGAGTTGTACTGAAAAAGCCATTCATAAACCCCAAAAACCGAAAATCCGGTTGGAGTTCGTTCAGGGACACGAAAAAAGAATTTTGGGAATCTGTACCCACTACATTGGGTATATAAGATGTCCCTCGTGTTCATGTTATAACCTTAAAAAAACAGCTAATAAAGAAATATGTTATAGAAAAATGTAAGCCGGTAAAAATTCGCATGGTAGCAAATGAGTCGTTTATTTTGAAAGTGGTTAAAGTCCGCTTTAAGTTCTAATACAAATCTTGGTTTTGTAGAAAATATATTGTAATGCTTTATGTCGCAAATTCCCAAACATAATGGGGACTCTCAAACTGACGTTAGAGAATTAAAACCAGTAAGGAAAGTTCAAAAGGCGGACGGGGCCGACTATACGATACCCTTCACCACTATGGGTACATGCAAGACATGTTAATATCTAAAATATCCTGTAGATATAGAAATTTCGCATACATCAGTCGGGACCTAATTCAGTACTCTGTGCAAAATTTTGCTTCAATCGGACCAATATTGAGAGTTTGGTGCACTATTTACTTTAAATCGGACGAAACTATATATGGGAGCTATATCTAAATCTGAATCGATTTCAACAAAACTTCGCATTCATCAGTCGGAACCTAATCTAGTACGCTGTGCAAAATTTTGCTTCAATCGTACCAATATTGAAAGTTTGGTGCACTATTTATATTAAATCGGACGATACTATATATGGGAGCTATATCTAAATCTGACCCGATTACAACAAAACTTCGCATTCATTAATCATGACCTAATTTAGTACGCTGTGCAAAATTTTGTCTCAATCGGATAAATATTGGCAATATGTTGCTCCATTTACGTAAAATCGGACGAAACTATATATAGCATATTTATATATAAATCTGAATCTGATATGGCGCAGGGCGAATAAACCCGTGGACCCTAAGCTCACAACCCCGACCGTGAAGCTCAGAATAGTCTCTGCAATGGTATGGGCTTATATGTGCGCTGTCGGGGTAGAAAATCTCGTTTTTTTAAGAATTGTGGATCAGATTTATTATTTCAACATTCAAGCTAAGTTAAAACGATATTAACTTCGGCCTGGCCGAGCTTTTATACCCTCCACCATGAGGATGCCATTCAAAATATTTAAAATTAATGAGAGTTCGTACGAGAAAACTCATGACAGGAACTTGGATATACAGGAAAATGCGTGGGAAATTGATGGTAAGCTGATACATATTGATAAGAGTGATCATTTTGGGTAGTGATCAAAATATGGGGGCTACCCAGGAACTTGGGTAAATATAAATAATTTTTGATACGTACTTGTGCAATACCATGAGAACCCAAAATGCAAAATTGCAGTCAATTCGGTTGAAAAATCCGAAAAATACCGAATTTTGGGGTGTACCGTTATATAGGGCCTACCTTGAAACCTGGTTCAATATTAATAATTTTTGGTACGGACATGCGTTATTCAATTAGAACTCAAATTTCAGTCCATTCGGTTGAAAAACGTGCACAAAATCTGCCAAAAACCGAATATGTGGGGGCTACCCTGAAACAGGGTCAATATCATTGATTTTTAGTACGGATATGTGCTACAGAACGAGGGACCAAAATGCTTAATTACAGCCAATTCCGTTGGAATACCCGTCAAAAATTCCCAATATATGGAATATAGGGGGTGGGCTAAAAATAATTAATTACAGCCAATCCGACCAAAAATACCGAATAATGGCTTGAAGGGAGTTCCTATGGGCCTACAGTGAAACTTGGATCAATATTAACAATCTATGGTGGGGTCAATATTAATAATGGGCATGTTCTATACAATGAGGACACAAAATACTTCATTTCAGCCAATTCTGTTGAAAAACGTGCCCAAAATACGGAATATTGAGGTGTGGTGCACCATTTACATAAAATCGGAGGAAACTATATATGGGAGCTATATCTAAATCTGAACCGATTCCTGCGAAACTTCGCATACATAAATTTTGGACCTATTGCAGCACGCTGTGCATAATTTTTTGCCACTCTGGATCTAATTCAGTACTCTGTGGAAAATGTTGTCTCAATCGGAGCAATATTAGCCGTATGGTGCTCCATTTACATAAAATCGGGCCAAAGGGAGCTATATCCAAATCTGAACCGATTTCAACAAAACTTGGCTTACATCAATCTAGACCTACTTCAGTACTCTGTGCAAAATTTTGTCTCAATCAGACCAATATTGAAAGTTAGGTGCACCATTTACATAAATTCGGACGAAACTATATATGGGAGCTATATCTAAATCTGACTCGATTTCAATAGGGTTCGTCCTTGGGCCAAATTAGTGACATGTGTCAAATTTCATTCAAATCGGATTATAAATGCGACTTGTACTTTGTTCACCATGGGTCTATCTCGATTCAATTTGCCTGTTACAAACATATGCCCAAAGATTTAATACCCTGTACCACAGTGCCCAAATTCTCTATTATACCGAATTGAGGAGGTTACATTATATATTTGACCGATTGACACCTCATATAAACGCCATTCATGAATGTCGTGCACTTCGAATAATACCAAATACTGTGAATACTTCTTCAGGGAAATTTGTTAGTATAGATACACTTTTTTCATAGTCTCCCAAATTACCGCCCTGTGTCTAAAATTTGAAATTTCGTTGTGTTCGAGTATAAAATATTCCATTCTACCTTTTATAAAATCTCCTGTTTAAACCTAAGCTAAACTTTCACTCACTTCTCCACAGAATTAAAACAAATCCTTCCAAATTTCTCCCACATTTCCAATTCCCAACTGTATGCCTTTAAAATGCATTAGCTGCGTGCATTTCCACAGTCCTTCATTACGGTAGACAGTTTTGTAGGTTCTTTATCTATATTAAAAAAATAAAAACAACTTATGAGGCATTCGATGCGCCGTCACATGCACCCTGAAAACATGCCAACAAACACACACAAATAAAAGCAAGAACGCAGAGACACACCAAGTCAGCCCATGAAAACTTTTCAAGTGTTCTTAGACCCCTCTCTTTCCTCCTTCCCCTCCAACATTCGTTTCGTAATTCAGTGCATGTTTGATACTTGGCAACCAATAAATTCGTTGACTATCTGACATTTAATTTGTAGTCATGAACGCTAAGTTGCCCGACAACACAGAAAATGTTTATGACCGAATTAGGAAAATATTATGAGTGAGCCATCGCCACCACAACAACAACTACAACAGCGGCAACAACAATATTTTTATTAACAAAACATTTCAATGCGTTTTATTAGTTACAACAACATTATTTAAGATATGAAATTATCATCATAAAACTTATGAAATTCATTTGGCTAAGACGCTGGCAAGTGATAGAATATAATTAAGTGGTAAAGGGGGAAGAGAAAAAAGAGAAAAAATAATGTTTTTTTTTTAATATAATATTAAGTATGACCTTCACCATGACCTGTAAAATACATGTTTTTCGAATGCGTCAAATTTATTCATAAATAAATAAAAAAGTCCCTGAAAGAGCACCGATTTCTTTTTTATGGAAAATAATCAAAATAAGGGCTAATTCGATTTTTTTCGAAAAAAAAATATTTTCTTCGGGAATGTGAATTTTATTCTATAGATAACATTTTATCCCTTGGGAAATGCTAATATTGTCACACAAAGACATGTTCCCCGGGAAAAAACGAATAAGGATTTTGTTCATTATAAATGAAGCGTCTTCATGGGGAAATGTTGCTACTACTTCTAGAATGTTGCGTATTGGTAATGAAATGGCTTCTCGTTATGTTATAGCTCCCATATAACGGTACCGAAATTGTAGTAGCAATTTCTCCACGATGTGACAGTAATTTGCCATTCTGGGTTCTTGAAAAATATTCTGCAAAATTTTTTCGATATTGGTCCATTTTTCGACATAACGTTGATTATACAGATCCTGCCCATTTTAGCCGCATTTCTGGTTCTTGTAGGGTGAATCACGTTTGCAAAAACTTGTCGATATAGGTACACGTTTTGACTTATAGCAAATTAGTGATATATCCTCTTTTTCCCATCGAAGTGCTTATAAGCAGAAACTTTTGCGTTATCTTTGTATAGCACATACCCGAAGCAAACAGTTATTAATATTGAGTGGAGCTTCAGGACAGCACCCTTTTAACGGTACCCCCCAATATTCGGTATTTAGGGGATTTTGGAAAGGCTTTTTCAACCGATTTGGCTGTAATTTAGTTTTTTTGGTTTTGGGCACATTGTATATCACATGTCCATACCAAAAATTATTATAACTTCACCACACTGTGATACAGGGTATTATGTCTTTGGGCATATGTTTGTAACAGGCAAAAGGAATCGAGATACACCCATGTATAGAATCACTTTCTGAGTCCATTTATGCATTTTCGTTGCATTTATGATCCGATTTGGATGCAATTTTACACATTTGGCGCTAATTTGGCCCAAGGACGAACCCTATTGAAATTGGAAAAAATCGGCTCAGACTTAGATATAGTTCGCATATATAGTTTCATCCGATTTTATGTAAATGGTGCACCAAAATCTTACTCTTGGTCCGATTAGGACAAAATTTTACACAGCTTACTGAATTGGGTTCTGATTAATTAAGTTGAGGTTTGTTGGAATTGGATCAGATTTAGTTATAGCTATAGTTTCGACCGATTTTATGTGAATGGAGCACCAAACAGTCAATGTTTTCCCATTTACATAAAATCGGACGAAAATATGTATATATGGGAACTATATTTAAGTCTGAGCCGATTTTTTCCAATTTCAATAGGGTTCGTCCTTGGGCCAAATTAGCCCCAAATGTGGAAAATTTCATCCAAACTTCAATAACGATATACTGCTTGACACCCGTGAAGTTTTATTGAAATAGGTTCAGATTTAGATATAGCTGCTATATATATTTTCGTCCGATTTTATGTAAATGGCGCACCGAGGAGTCTATGTTTGTTCTATATTCACGAAATTTTTTTTTCTAGAATGATTATACCCAACACAACTATGTTGTCAGGGTATTATAGCTTTGTGCAGCCCCAAGAGTTTGTAACGCCGCGAAATTTTGTTCCTAGACCCACCTTTATGTACACCTGTCGTCATATCTCGACTAGCTAAGTCGATCTAGACATGTGTGTCCGTCCGTCCGTCCGTCTGTCCATTATATTTTGTAAACACGATACAGGCCACAGTTATGGACCAAACTTCACGAAAGTTTGCATGTAGGATTGGTTCTGGTCAATGAAGACCCCTATTGCTTTTGGTAAAGATCGGATAATATATAGGGGATGAAATGGACCAAATACGTAATTTTTGTCGATTTTTCTGGTCGCTCCAGAGGCCGCAATTATGGCCCAAACATCTCGAATTTTTACATGGAGAAGGGGATTGGGCCAAAGAATACGCATACCTGTTTTGATAAAGATCGGTCAATATTTAGCGGGTCAAATGGACCCTGACTTTTGTGTGAAAAATTACAACATTTGTATTCTATGGTGTATATATTTACTCCTGGAGGACATGGAGCCGGGAAGTTGATAGTATATCCAAGAGGAGTGGTTGGCCTTTAAATTGATACCAATTATATTGTGGTATGTAATCGAATGTGGGAGTTACACGTAAATATTTACAGGTGCTTATGTATTCAGATATTATTTAGTAACCCATAACCACACTAGAGGGCGGAAATATAGCACTGATCGCTTTGAAATTTTCCATGAGGTTCCAGTTATGGTCAAGGACAACGCCTACAATTTTCGGTGATGATCAGATAACAATTCGGGATGAAGTGGAGCGAAAACTTTTTTGTTTGTTTTTTTTTTTTTTTTGAGACGATCTATAGGCCACAATTGTAAACCGAACATTACAACACCACACACGGTGAAGGGAATCTGGACAAGTAATTAGAGGGGCGTCTGTACTGAATATTAGTAATATTCAGAAAATATGTCATTATAAGCAAATGTTGAACTCTAATCGGAAAAGAGGGTGCAAATATCAAGAAATATTGAACTCTAATCGGAAAAGAGGGTGCAAATATCAAAAAATATTACACATATCGACGCCTCCCAACCATAGTATGCTAAGTCGACTTAGCATGTTTTAAAGTTCTTTACGTTTTTAGATACTACGGTCCTTAATTTAAATTCACTGAAATTTTGGTAATCATCGGTCAATCCAAACCAAAGTTATAAGCAAAAATGTACTTAGCATGGCACGTACGATAAAATAAACTTCCATACTCTGAAAGCTTCTACTGAAAAACTCACTTTTCAGACTTAGCATACTATAGTTCGGAGGCGTCGATATATACATTAGTCCCATTTTACGTAAACGTAGATTCTGTTCTATTTGCACGATATTTTGTCTCTGAAGTCGGTTCAAATATAGGTATAGCTCCCTCTGTTCGTTTTACATTAAATATTGCATAGTGGATTGAAGACGTACATATATATTTTGCTCGACCATTGATATTAAAATTTTCAGAAATTTCAGATTTGTTTGTGTATGGGTTGTTTTAATTTAGTTCAAATATCTATGTACTTCAATAGTCCTCCTCAATGGTCCTCCAAGAAAAAAATGTCAGTCGGTGCTGCAGATATATACCCTCAACCTATGTTATGCGGAGGAGGTATTCGAAGGTTGTATTATTCGTTTTATATAGGTTGAACAAAATGTGATTCAAACCGGGTATTCCATTCGCCTGATATTGGATTTATAATTATTGAAAATGTTGACTTTTTGTGTGGGAGTTTCCAAAAGGAGTTGATTAATGAGTCCCATTTTCGAAATTGATCTAGGCTTGGTAAAAAATAGGTTGTGCAAAGTTTGGTTCAAATTGGACACTCCATTCGCCTGATATTGGATTCGTAAATATTGAAAATGTTGACCCTTTGTGGCGGAGGTACCAGAAGGAGTGGATCACATCTACGAACATGATCTAGGCTTGGTAAAGATAATAGGTTGTACAAAGTTTCGTTAAAATCGGACATTCCATTAGCCTGATATTGGATTCGTAAATATTGAAAATGTTGACCCTTTGTGGCGGAGGTACAAGAAGGAATGGACCAATGGATCCCATCTTCTTACTTGGTCTAGGCTTGGTAAAGATAATAGGCTGTAAAAATTTTCGTTAAAATCGGATGGTCCGTTTGCATGTTATTATAAAATTAATTTTTAGCACAATTTTCACCATTTTGTGCGGGAGGTACCAGAAGGAGTGGACCGATATTCCCCATCTTCGAACTTAAACTAAGTTTGGAAGAAATATATCGATGTGCAAAGTTAGGTGCGCACCAGCCAGACAGACAGACGAAGCACGGACGGACGAACATGGCTAAATCGAGTACAAATTTTCTGAAACGGATTTGGTTCAAAGAATCATGGGGTCTAAAATCAATATTTCGATGAGGCACATTTTCCCCGTATCAAAGCGAATATACCCTCATTAGCCATAAGGCTGGGGGTATAAAAATGCAATATAGGTCCATGTTTCGGTATAGCTCTCATATAAAGATCCCTCCCTATTTTCGGTATTTCTAATATTTTACCTCGATTTGCCCACTGAAGTGATTGTAATTTTTTATACCGAATTACTACTGAATTGAGAACTTCTTCTCCAACAGTATTTAACCAGTAAGGAAAGTAGTAAAGTCGGACGGGGCCGACTATATGATACCCTTCACCACTATGGGTATATTATACAGGACTATTATCATGAAATTATATGAAATAAAATATGTCATATTTATCTAAATGTGAAACGACCTAGATCTAATCATAAACATGTCATTCGTTTGTTACAATGGAACAAAAGTATGTAAATCGACTTCAAACAAATATCAATAGGTCATCCGTTGGGCTAGGTCTGTACTTCTGGAAAGCCCAACTACGTTATTCTATGCTAAATTTATATATATATATATATATATATATATATCTAGATCTGAATCGTTATTCACGAAACTCAGCAGACATCATTCCAGCATCAATTCAGAACGCTATGCCAAATTTTGTGCAAATCGAAGGATACATGGGACTTTGGTGCACCATTTACATTAAATCGGACGAAAATATATATGGGAGCTATATCTAAGTCTTGTCCCATTTTCACGAAACTTGGCACACATCATTCTGGATTAAATTCAAAAAGCTATGCAACATAAGAACTTGGTACATTATTTAGATTAAATCGGACGAAAATACATATATATCTAGATCTGAATCGATTTTCACGAAACTCAGCTCACATCATTCCAGCATCAATTCAGTACGTTATGCCAAATTTCGTGCAAAACGAAAGATATATGGGACTTTGGTGCACCATTTACATGAAATCGGACGAAACTATATATGGGAGCTTTATCTAAATCTGGACCGATTTTCACGAAACTTGGCAGACATGACTCTAGGCTCAATTCAGTACGTTATGCCAAATTTCGTGCAAATCGAAAGATATATAGGGGTTTTGGTGCCCCATTTACATGAAATCGGATGAAACTATATATGGGAGCTATATCTAAATCTGGACCGATTTTCACGAAACTCAGCACACATCATTCCAGCATCAATTCAGTACGTTATGCCAAATTTCGTGCAAATCGAAAGATATATGGGACTTTGGTGCACCATTTACATGAAATCGGACGAAACTATATATGGGAGCTATATCTAAATCGGGACCGATTTTCACGAAACATACCCGACATCATTCTAGCCTAAATTCAGTACGTTATGCCAAATTTCGTGCAAATCGAAAGATATATAGGGACTTTGGTGCACCATTTACATGAAATCGGACAAAACTATATATGGGAGCTATATCTAAATCTGGACCGATTTTCACGAAACTTGGCAGACATCACTCTAGGCTTAATACAGTACGTTGAGACAAATTTCGTGCAAATCGAAAAAATATAAAGGGACTTTGGTGCACAATTTACATGAAATCGGATGAAACTATATATGGGAGCTATATCTAAATCTGGACCGATTTTCACGAAACTTGGCAGACGTCACTCTAGGCTCAATTCAGTAAGTTATGTCAAATTTCGTGAAAATCGAAAGATATATAGGGGTTTTGGTGCACCATTTACATGAAATCGGATGAAACTATATATGGGAGCTATATCTAAATCTGTACCGATTTTTCCCAATTTCAATAAGGTTCGTCCTTGGGCCAAACAAATGAGCTGTGCCAAATTTCATCCAATTCGGATCATAAATGCGACCTGTACTTTGCTCACGAAAATACATGGACAGACAGACTGACGGACGGACATGCTTAAATGGACTTACAAAGTAATTCTATGCATATTCTCAAAAGGAACCATGGGTATATCTCGTTTCCTGTTGCCTGTTACAAACATATGCACAAAGACATAATACCCTGTACCACAGAGTGGTGAAGGGTATAAAAAAGGTTCATGTTGTTACATGGCATCCATGCATGGGCCCGCTTAATTTTCGGAATGTTTAAGGTTTTAGCCAAACTTTCTAAACTGAGTATAAGTTAATTATTTCTTATTTAATTTTCGAACCGGCCGAAGTAATTGAATTTTTTTTTTTGGAAAAATATTATTCCCATGCGAATATCTGTCCATAGAAAAAAATTCCACTGCTATAAAATAAATATAAAATCATATGTCATAATTTCTCGACATTTTTGGGTCCGTTATAGTTTTGTTATTGTTTTTGCTGGCGTCATAGATTTCCATTGGAATTTCTTGTATTTTTCTTTGGTGGTTTTTCCTATAGCATTTCCTACCACAACACCAAAATAAGTTTTTGTTGCATAAGTGTAAATTAGCTCGATAGCGACCTAAGTATGTTGAGTATGTGTAATGGGCTGTAATAAATATTTTTTAATAAAATAATAATTTTTCTTCTTACGGGATTTCAAAAAATTACCAACCAATGTCTTTCTATTAACTTGTCTAAATAAATATTTGTAATGATGATGTATAGTTTTCAGAATTTATTTTTAAGATTTCCTTTTCGTTTCCACCTAACGTATTATCATATAATAAAGTACAAAAACAAGAAAAACAAATACAAAGTATTATGATTTCCGTTGTTGTATTATTTTTGACAATAAATGTTAAGAAATTCCCAGACATTAAGAAATGGCGGAGAACATCTTGAAATATATTAACAAAACGGAATAGTCATTGTAATAAGGAGGCCTTTATCGAATTCTGTTAAAATCTTCGAATCTTCGGCCTTCCGACCTTTTTTAACCCTCCCACATTCTACATTTCTTTAAAAAGTGGGAACCCTCATATGGAGACAACGTGTTTGTAAATTGTCATTGTGGAACACTTCGTCTCAATCAGGCAATGTACCTCTAATCGGACGAAATTATATATGGTAGCTACATCGAAATCTGAACCGATTTCAGTGAAACTTTATACACGTCATTCTATACTCAATTCGGTACGCTGCACACATTTCCATGTCAATCGGATAAACAATGGTTTTGTCCGATTTTATATGGGAGCTATATATAAATCTGAACAGATAGGGTTAGTCTTTGGATTGAATAAATTAAAAAAAATATATGTCAGCCAATTCCGTAGGAAAATACGGCACATATGGGGGCTATGTCAAAATTTAACATCCACTCCATCTTATTAAAAAACCAGTGAGCGGAGCAGTATAGTCGGACGGGGCCGACCATACGATACCCTACACAACTACCACGGAAATCTCACTTTCAGCGGATTTTTATTCCGAATATGGGCAATATTTCGTAATAGTTGCACACTCTTGCCCGATTAGAGGTCAAAAGCAACTCTTCCTTACACTGACATATTTTCCGGATATTCCCAATATTCAGTACAGCCCTTCTAAACACTTGTCCAGATTCCATTCATTGTGGGTTCTGTAGTGACGTTCGGCATGTGGTATATAGATCGAATCGAAAAAACACAAAAAAATAAGTTTTCGGTACACTCCATCCCAATATTATTATCAGATCATCACCGAAAATTATAGGCGTTGTCCTTGACCATACCTGGATTCTCATGGAAAATTTTAAAGCGATCAGCGCCATATTTCAGCCCTCTAGTGTGGTGATGGGTTACTAAATAATATATTAATACGTAAGCACCTGTTCATATTTAAGTGTAACTCCCACATCCACAATATAATTGGTATCAATTTAAAGGTCAACTACTCCTCTTGGATATAATATAAACTTTTCGGGTTTAGGTCCTTTAGGGGTAAATATATACGCTGGAGAATACAAATTTTGTCATTTTTCACACAAAAGTCAGGGTCCATTTGACCCGCTAAATATTGGCCGATCTTTATTAAAACATGCATGCTTATTCTCTGGCCCAATCCCCTTCTCCATGCAAAAATTCGCGGAGTTTGGGCCATCATTGGGGCCTCTGGAGCGACCAGAAAAGCCGACAAAAATAAAGTTTTTGGTCCATTTCATCCCCTAAATATTAACCGATCTTCATTGGCCAGAACCCATCCTACATGCAAAATTTCGTGAAGATTGGTCCATAACTGTGGCCTGTATCGTGTTTACAAATTATAATGGACAGACGGACGGACACACATGTCTAGATCGACTTAGCTAGTCGAGATATGACGATAGGTATACTTAAAAGTGGTTCTAGGACCAATATTTCGCGGCGTTACAAACTTTTGGGGCTGCACAAAGCTATAATACCCTGACAACATAGTTGTGTAGGGTATAATAACAAATTAAAACTATGTCAGGTTCAACCCGGCCGCTCCTTTTATACCATCTACCATGAGGATGGAATTCAAAATATGTACAATCAATGGAGGCTCCTAGGAGAAAACTCACCTTGAATATAGCGAAAAAGTCGTGAGAAGAAATTATTACCTACCAGTGGGTTAGCGTTTTATGGGGCTATACCAAAGCGGCGATATTACTTACATACTTAGCTGGCTTGTGACAGCCAAGCGCGTCGGTCTTGTTTGCATCTCATCCAATTTGAAGGACAATTTTCCGAGATTTTGTCTTCTACTTGATCTTTTCATAGGATCCGTGGCCGTCCCCTTCTGCGTAAACTATCACTTGGCTCGCTGTTATATGCCTTATGAGGTGGGGCATCTTCATCCATTCTCACAACGTGACCTGCAGTTCTATACGTCTGACTATGTCGATGTCCGAGGATAGATGGTATAGCTCATGGTTCCTCCGACGACAATATTCACCGTCGACGCATATCGGCCCAAAGATCTTCCGGAGAATTTTCCTCTCTAACATTCCAAGAGTTGCCTCATCTGATTGCGCAAATACTTATGCTTCAGATTCATACAACAACATATATAAATACAACCGCACGGGTAATATCAGCGTCTTGTAGAGGGTGAGTTTGGTCTGGCGAGAGGTGGCCTTACCCTTGAGTTGCTTACTCAGCATCTGTTGGCCAACACTATTCTTCTCCGTATTTCAAAGCTGATGTCATTAGTTTTGTTTATGGCGGTACCGAGCTATATAAAATTGTTCACTACCTCGAAGTTGTAGTTCCACAGTTGGTCCGCGTCTACTGGACGCCTTGCGTGTTATTGCCATCAGATTGGTCTTCTCGCCATTTACTGTCAGTCCCACTTTGGTAGACTCCTTCATAGTTCGTTCAAAGGTGCCGCTCGCAAGGTTCGACCAATTATGACCTGTTCCACCAGGATTTTAAACAGGTCACACAACAAACTGTCACCTAGTCTGAATCCTCGTTCGGTACTGAAGCGCTCCAAGAGGTTCTTTCCCACTTTAGCTGCTGACCTTGCGCCACTTAAAGTTATCCTGCATATCCGTATTAATTTTGCAGGAATGCCGAACGAAGATATGACTTTAAACACCCCTGAACGGATAGGGCTGTCGAATGCGGGTTTATAGTCGACGATTAGGTGGTATGTGGCGATGTATTGTTCGTGGGTCTTTTCCAGGATCTGGCGTATAGTGAAAATCTGTCAATGCTGGATTTGCCAGACCTGAATACGCAGACCTGAATACACATTGGTTTCAGCCCTTCACATAGCACGCTGGATATCACTTTATATGCGATGGGAAGGAGTCTTATTCCTTTATGGTTGACACATATCTTGTCTCCCTTTTTGCACGGGGCACAGGATGCTGAGATTCCAATCATTGGGCAGACATGCTTGTGCATGCTGCTGACCACCGGTCTTGAATAGTTCGGCTGGTAATCCATCGACACCTGCTGCTTGACTAGGTGGTAAACACACTATACCGTCATCTCTTAGTGGTTCTGTAGTATCTCCTTCAAGGACACTATTTGATACCACAAGCTTTTCAAAATGCTCCTTCCAGATCCTCAACACGTTGTCTGCATCTGTCACCTGGTTACCTTCTTCATCTCTATGGGAGGATGTGCCTGCGCCAAAGCCTTCGGTTTGTTGTTTTATTCGTTGATAAAATTTCCGGACTTCACCTGACTCCTGTACATCTCGATTTGCTCACGCTCTGTTCATTATAAATTTCCAAAAAATAGTTAATTTTCCATTTCCCATTCAAAAGGCCCTGAAAAGGCCCTTGGAAAAAACACAACATTTCTACACACTTCAATTCCCTCCTATAGTATTTTTACCACACACACACATATATTTCTTCGTGGTGTTCACAAATCTTGAACTTTTGTCCTTTAATGACAGCCGAACGAAGAAAAAAACACAAACGGCTCTAAAGAAACAACAACAACAAAAAACATTGTGCCTCTTTTTGCATTCCTTCAAAAAGTGCTTGTCATTTGACATGCTAAAAAAGGGAGATTATCCTGGCTAAAGACAGGATATTTTGTCGCTATTTTGGCTTGTTTGGTTGGTGGCTATTGTCTGTCTGTTGGTCTGTGTTCTCTCTCTGTGTCTCTGTGACTGTCTTTAGTTTTTATGGTTTGTCTTAAGTTTTTCTTCTTCCTGCCGAATTAAAAGAAATAAATACAACAATACAACTTCTTGGTAAATATTGTTTGTCGAAAATTAATCCGGAAACAAGAAAATATTATACACTGTTCGTTTATTCCAGTGTTCAGAGACGCCTCGATTCGGCCCGTCTTGCCCGTCCCCGAAACCCGGAGACATTTTCTTTGTTAGACAATTGCCGCCGCCACCGCCGTCATTATCAACAATGGAAATGCCGAGGCAGCAAAGGATTACCACACCACACAGATTGTAGACGAGTTGGATGGATATTTCGTTATTTTCGGAATAGAGATAGAGAGGGAGACATTCCACACAGAAATCCCAAGACGCTATCGCCGACATATAGACCTCGCCGGCGCACACACAACACAATTTTCAAGTATTTTCATATTTTTTTCTGGGATCCCAAAGGAAGGAGGTTAACCCTTTCGGAAAGGAATTGCGAGGTTACCGCTTAACGAAAATCACAACAACTGTAACAAAACAAACGACAACACCACCAATCGCACCAGACCTGTCTAACGGTCATAAAAACATTTGAAATCTTCGTCTATTTTTCCTCATAGAGGAAAACTACCATAAAATTGCCAAAAAAGTATGTGGCTGATAAAAAGTGGCCACCCGAATAAAAACAAATCTGGTGTGGGGGATATGTTGCCTTTAGTTTGGTAATAAATTTTAATGTTTATTGCTTTAGCGTATGACTGAACACAACGAAAAGAAAAATAAAATAACAACAACAACCGAAAAATATCAGCTAATAAAGGCTACCGGCAAATTTTTTTGGGAAACCACTTATCCTCTTGCCCTATGGAACCGTTTGTTTGGAGAGAGTATGAAGTAATTGCAACCTCAGACAAAGTGAATATTTTGCCAAAAAATCAACAATTTGCTGTTGTTTTTGTTTCTATAGGATTAACTGTTGCCAGTAACAAATAAATCCTTAACAAAAAATATGCAGTGGGACAGGCACATTCTTAGTGACATTCCTACAAAAAATTATATTCTAAGTGGCTTCATTACGACAAATATCTATAAACAATATTCCAAGCAAAACTTATTGCTTCGTTAGCCATTATGGTTATTTACAGCAAAGTTAAAGGCCAATTATAGATGTAAAACTTGTCAGTAATAATTAGGTTGGACCGGGCACAACCCTTCACCGTGCGACGTCCATGGAACCTTACCACCCTGTGACCCGTGCACAAAAGAGAAGACAATACGATATATGCCAACTATAGAGAAATTAGTCGCATAGTGCTATGCCGCGTGCTGTGTGAACGACTGAAGCCAATGGTCGTTGATATTATTGGATCGTATCAAAGCGGGTTCAGATCTGGCAAGTCCGACAAATCCTGAAAATATCCCCGAAAAATACATCGACACATTTCACCTATTTGTCGAATTCAACTACAAAGTCGAATTCGACAGCCCAACCCGCTCAGATTTATTTAAAGCCATGTCTGCGTTCGGCATTTTTGCGAAATTAATACGGCTATATAGGATAACTTTAAGTGGCACAGGGTCAGCAGTTGAAGTCAGTAAGAAGCTGTCGGAGCCCTTCAACACTGAAAGAGAATTCAGACATGGTAATATTTTGTCGTCTGACCTTTTTAACATCTTGCTGGAAAAGGTCATACGAGGTGCAACTGTAAACAGAAATGACACTCTGTATATCAAACAACATATGTTTCTCGCCTACGCCGATGACATCGACATAGTGGGTCGAACGTTGAAAGCGGTAGTCTGCCAAAGTTGGACTGACAGTAAATGGCGAGAAGACCAAGCTGATGGTATAAAAAGGCAAGACTACAGATGAAAACTACAGATTTGAAGTAGTGAACGATTTTATATACCTCGGTACCACCATAAACAAAACTAATAACATTAGCTTTGAAATCCGGAGGAGAATAGTGTTGGCCAATAAATGCTACTATGGTCTCAGTAAACAACTCAAAAGCAAGGCCACCTCTCGCCTGACCAAACTCACACTCTACAAGACGTTGATACTACCCGCGCTGTTGTATGGATCTGGAGCATGGATACTTGCGCAGGCAGATGAGACAGCTCTTGGAGTGTTATAGAAACACATTATCCCGAAGATCTATGGGCAGATCTGCGACGACGGATAATATCGTGGTCGAATGAACCATGATCTATACCATCTATTCTCGGACATCGAAATAGTCATACGTATCGAGATGCAACGACTATGTTGGCTAGGCCAAGTTGTGAGAATGGATGAGGATGCCACAACTCAAAAGGCATATAAAATAGAGCCAACTGATGGTTGACTTAGTATGGGAAGGCCACGAATCCGATGGAAAGATAAAGTAGAACACAACATCTTGGAAAATGGTCTTTCAAATTGAAAGAGCTACGCACAAGACCGACGAACTTGGAAATCTTTTTTAAGGTCGGCTAATGGAAAAAATGTTCTATATTAAGCTAAGTATCTAAATTAAATTCCTCATTACAGACCCTCTGCTTAAGGCGGACCTTTATGAAGGAGTCGTCTAAAGACATGGACTTATATTTAACATTTTGAGGAAATGTTATACAATTGTTATGCAGTAGGAATTCGCAAAGAAAAAATTACATATTCCTCAGATGGTAGATTTTCACAAGATCTACAGATCTCAATGACGTCCGGTGGCTTTGGAATATCAGAAAGGTGTATGGTATCGTACCCAGGTCCAGCCACTTACTCTTCGGTCTTCAGGTGTAGTACGACGGAGCTCCTCTCGTTCATTGGCTAATACCGTCGCTTCTTATGTGATGTTCGGTGTGGCAGCAATAGTGGCGAATTTAAAATTTTGTCTCAATCAAACAATATTGGCAGTATGGTGCTCTATTTACATAAAATCGGACGAAACTATATATGGGAGCTATATCTAAAACTGAACCGATTTCAACAAAACTTGGCACATATCAATCTAGACCTAATTCAGTTCTCTGTGCAAAATGTTGTCTCAATCGGACCAATCTGAACCGATTTCAACAAAACTTGACACATTCAACCTAGACCTAATTCAATACTCTGTGCAAAATTTTGTCTAAATCGGACCAATATTGGCAGTATGGTGCATCATTTACATAAAATCGGACGAAAATATATATGGGAGCTATATCCAAATCTGAACCGATTTCTTCCAAATTCAACAATAACGATTGAAGTAACAAAAAAATCAGTTGGGCCAAATTTCATGACGAATACTATGATTTTGTTGCCGCTATTAATTTTGCACAGAAAAAGTGGTCATTTGACATATAGTGCATTGGACGGAATGCCACAACTTATGATGGACGGCAGTTCCACACTTGACTGCCAAACCTCTGCTATTGCAATATATGTATCACTAGAGTATGGCTTCTGAGAAATAGATCTGTACTGGAAAGAGTGGTGGCATAAGAATGTAAGTCCCCCAACCCCGCTTCTGGTTGAATAACCATTGCAACGCTATAATCTGCATCTCTCGGTTAGCTTTTCCTGATCTCCTTGCAGGTAAACTACAGAGACGATGCATTATCGATGCGTTGAACATCAATATGTTGTTGAATGCTGCACATAATGCATTTGTGGTGACCGTTCGGGTGTCTCGTATGCCGGCGACATCTATCATAGTACATCTGTATACGGTTTAACTACCTCGAAAATACACCCATTCCCCACATCCATTGTATGCTATCGGGACGAATCTGTGGTGGATTCGTTTACACAATCAATGTCCACAGTTTCTCTCTATCCCGGCACGAATCGGAGTGTTTGAAGCAGACATTCCGGGATATAATGCCTCTCCCATAACAAAAATAGACTACACTTACTTGTATGTGTTTTGGAGTGGCAGCCTCTTGTCGAATTCGTCCTTCGTGTCAATCCGGTGTGTATAACATGCTGCCGTGGTATTGAGAGATTGGAGAATTGGGCGAGGAACTTTTAGAATTCGAAAATTATGTGGGACCTTAATAAGGAAATTGATGACAAGCACAGACTTGCATTGAAA